>NC_051178.1:198833259-199113266 GCF_013339695.2 Rhipicephalus sanguineus
ATCTTTTGCGCGCTGAGCGCCATCGTCGGTTCCAAATGTTGCAGCGGGGTGACGTCTCACGTTACAGCGGCGCCGGCTGACCGTTTTCACCACCCCCCTCCTTTCTTTTTTATCCGAAGGCTGCGCTGCTATCAGCCCGGGGCCCCATTTTCCACAGACGGATGCTATTCTCGACAGGCATGGCTCTTGTAGGCTATATTGTCGTGAGCGGAGGGAGTCTACCCGGAAATTTTGTCTTTTTTTTCTTTAATCGCAGCTTTTATGGATAGCGTACGAGCGACGTCAAAAAGGCACTCGAATGGAGACCTGAAATAGGCTTTGCTGAATGAACAGTAGTGGCAAGACTGCGTAGTGATACTTTAGCCCTCTCTTTTCACGCTGCAGAGGGCCTGGGTTTTGCTTTTGCTGTCTGTGTCTGTGGTTATCTTCTGCTGGCGCCGAAAGGTAATATTCATTGAAGTATTGGAAATGCGGGACGTACTGCCGTTGACGTATAGGAGCATGCGCTCCATTGTTCTCAACGTGTGCACTATAGAATCAAAACGAGGAAAGACAGGGAAAGACTCTCCCCGTTTCCCTTTTCCCGCTCCCCTTCTCTAATCATACGTGCCCACAAGTCTTCACGACATTCACTCTGTTAAGGTGTCGAAAGTTAGTCAGTGGATGAAGTGCTACTACTACTACTACTACTACTACTATACGAAAAACTTGTGAGCTATTGTTACTTGGGAACAGTGAAGAAGAGCTAAGTGACAGAGCTGTCCTATAGCCTTCATCCGCGATGCTGCAATGGTTATTTTCGATTAATGAATTACGCTTAGCCGCACTTCTCAGCGTTGTGGATTGGGCTCCTGTTACATTCTGAATATCGTTCCATTCTTAAGTCAGGGGTGCATCTAAAACCCGTTTCGCATAGGTTCCATGAACTACATTAGGCGCTCTTGCAAGAACTTGTGTAGTATATAAGGTCCGTCGATGTATGTATTCGCCGCGAGCAACCAGCGTCTGGCAGACTGGGCCAGCGAGTCCGTGTACTTTTTTTTTTTTTTTTTTCACGTGCTCCGTGGGGGCCAAAGCAAATATTTGGAGGGCCGCTCCCTCGACGTTGATCCTCGCGCATACGCTAGTGCGACGTCCGTGCGTGCCTGTGTGTGCAGCGGAACGTATGCCATCGGCGTGAAAGGGAAGTGCGCGTAAAAAAAGAAGTGTAAAATAAGCGAGTCGCTGAATCTGTTTGCAGGGTGGATGAGGGACATGGCCTTGTTATTGCTGCCCGGCGGGAGAGCGGGAAGCGGACGTTATTTTGGCGCTGCATATCGGACCCGGAATTTTCGCGACGCCGCTCCCGAGACCCCGGCGCGGCTAGGCGGCGCCTGGTGTCGTTGTTCCTTACATAATGCGCATTGTTATTAAGGCGAGAGCCTTAGATGCCTCGTCAAACGCGAAAACTGGCCGTCGGCGGCGTCAGCGTCCCACGGCGTCGGCGTCTACACTAGTGATGGTTAATGACGTCACAGATCGCCAAATGTTGTGACGTCATTATGACGTCATCGTAACGTGACGTAATCACGTGACATCGTCGTTTGTTCAAAGGTGTTCCGATCACAGAGGCAATGCAAAACCAGCTGAGGTGCAGAAAGCTTGGAATGTCTCCGATCCTGGAGGCAGCGCAAAACCACGTTAGGTGCCGAAATCTTCGGAGGGGGGCAGAGCAGGATCGATACATCGACTGAAAAGATGGCTTTCGTCTTCGAAAGGACCCTGTGAGTTTAAGTATCTATCGGAACGTATCCGTGTACCTCTCTCTCTCTCTCTCTCTCTCTCTCTCTATATTATATATATATATATAATATAATATATATATATATTATATATATATATATAATTATGAGTCAATTTCACAGATAATTGGACCAAGAAGTATCAGCGAGAAAATTGTAGGCCGGCCTGAAAAATTCCCAGAACTGATTTCTGTTACTGCATAAGATTTTCGTTTATTTCTTTTTTTTTTTTGGTTTGAGACTGAAACGAAGCCCCCGAATGCGCGAGAACGCCCTGCAGACTTGCAGGCGCTTCAGCTGTATCTATATTTAAAGTCATTGGCTATATTCGTTCGGCTGCGTGGTATTTGAATATAGAATATAGAAATGTCCTAGCCGAAGCGACGTGGCTTTATATATATATATATATATATATATATGTATATATATCCCTGGCGTCGAGGTGTCCCACAGTCGTTTTAGATACGCTCTCAGAAAGAAAAACAAAAAAAGTCGCGTTCTTCTCACAGCTGCGAACCAGGTTTGCAAGCCGCCTGTAGATATGTAATCAATTTTCCTTCTATTTCGGGCGCGTTTGCATCCACACACAAGGTTATTGTGCGTGTTTCCTCTGTCCACCGAGGCCGAAAATGTGCAGCGCTAGATCGTCGCGCTGTCGGGTGCCTCTCGACTTGTCTCAACGACTGCTCGCGATTGTTCGCATAACACAGGCTCCCGCGCGGTTCTTTCAGTTGCCGAGAACCCGCCTGTATGTGTCACAAGACATGGGCGGCATTCCGAAGCAGCTGTCGACGCCTTTTCTTTGCCGTTGCACTTGGTCAATGGGTATTGCGGCATCCTTATGTTTATTAGTTTAGCCGAAATCACCACATGCATCTATTACCGTGCAATGCGTGAGGCGATTGCGATGAGCCTCTGCACGTACTTTTTTTTAGAAGCATTGTTTGGAAGGAGTTCGCTTGTTCAAGGATCGTCTGTGGGAACCACGTGGCAAGACACATCATTATCATCATCATCATTCTCAGCCTATTTATGTTCGCTACAAGACGAAGGCCTCTCCCAAAGGTCGCCCTAACCTGTGGCAACGCCTCCAAAATAGAGGAGGCGCTGCCAGCTGATTCTATTTTATACCTGCGAACTTATTTATTTCGTCACTCCACCTATATATCAGCCTTTCCAGACTGCGTTTCCCATCCCTTAGTAACCATTCCGTCGCTCTTTACTGTCCACCGGTTGTCTGTTCTACGCATTACGTGGCCAGCCCAGGTCCATTTCCTTCGCTTGGTGTCAGAATATCAGCCACCCCTGTTTGTTCTCCCGACCCATTCTGCCGTCCTCCGATCTATTATTAAGTGTTACTCCTATCATTATTCGTTTCATTGCACGCTGCGTGGTCTTCAAACTTTTTCTCTATTTGCTTTGTTACCCTCCATGTTTCACAGCCTCATATGTTAGAACTGACAGTATGCAGTGATTTTATACTTTTCAAACGCTAATTGCGGCCTACTCACTTTTACTTATAGGCTGCGAATCACGTTTCTTTTTTTCCATCTTGAACGAAAAAACAGCGCGAAGAGACGAAGAGGAGCAAAGAAAACGATGATGGATCCACACCGACTAGCCCAACTATCAGTTCTGATGCACGTTTTTTTTTCTTGTTTTTTTTTTCGGGAGCCACTGGATGGCTGTCTGGAGTTGTCAGGCTGTGCACTGTTTAGCGCTGGTAGTGAACTTTTGCAGATCCAAGAAGTGTCGCGATGTCTTTCTCCTTCCTGCTCTTCAACGAGGAAATTATGATAGACATGTCCCAGGCCCTCGAGATGAGCACAATGACCCCGTCCATCTTCAGTTTCTTTGTTATAATGTCGCATGTCGAGAAATACAATGCCGTACGGCATTACAACTTGCGTTATATAGTGTCTTATAACGTGCCTGCGAATGTCCTTCGGGGAATTGATTTCGCTCTTGAGGAATCGAAAGCCACGCAAGTTCTGGATTGTCGAAGTCGTCCCACTGCCGTGTTTATTGTTACAAAAGAAAAATTGCACTATTTTCTGCAGCCCAAAGGGAGCGTGGCTTTGGTAGACACGCTAAAATAGACACGTATAATACACGGAGGCATTACGCTAAAGTCTGCTTGTAATGCATGCAGACATTACATTAACGTATGCATAATACGTAGCAATCCGTAGTGGCTATTGCCGCACTGTGATTTGGGAAATCGACCCGCCCGAAAGACCATGCATGACGCAATGCTGAGCGTATCTACCGCTCTGTATCTTTCGATGGGCCGTTTCCTCTTTTTTTCCCCTCCCCATTCGTATTTCAGCCAGCAGGGTCCAGTCCTGTTCAACCGTTCTCTCTCAATGAGTGGCGATTTTACGGCTCTCTCATGCTGTTGCGCGACGCGCCAGGGATGTTAATAATGACAGCGCGAATGCGTGGGCTCTGGCCACGAATGCAAGCCGACTTGTTGGTGGAGGGTGTCCGCTTACGGCGGCATCCACGTGCGTGCATTCGATGCCAGCCGCTTCCTCCATACTGCGAAAATTACCCGCGCCGTCAGTGCGCTATAATTCTCGGCCGGCAGCCGCTCGCTGCAACGGCTATCATTATTTCATTTGTCACACGATACAGCTATACTCATCCTAACTTGTATTGCGTTATTGGCGGACTTTTCTCGATAATCGCGGCGTCTCGCTTTCCACGGCCCGTTTAACGCCCCTCCTGATTGGTCAGTTGTTGATGCACTGTATTAGCAGGTGAGCGGACACCTCTCTCCAAAGCATATTTTACGCCCTCGTCGCTTTCACTTGCGTGACAGCCTCTGTATTTAGGATGCCGCATTTTTAACTTACACACCTAGCCGAGGGGTAATCTCGGTTTATCTCTCATCGTGACGGTAATATAACCGGATGTGGGCGAGATCGCAGTTTATGGGCATCATTACACAATTGAGAAAACCATCAGGGTGACTACACAGATAGAGAGTTGAAAACGACGCTTTTCAAGCGGATCCGTCTACACCTATAGGCAGAGATTCCGGGGCGCCTCGTTCTTCTGGCCATTCGTTACAACGCTCACGTCTCGTGGCTTCGCTTTGTAGCGCCACGGTTGTTCGTGCAGCACATTATGCGCATGTGTCGCGTACTAGTCAAGTCCACTGCTTGTCTCATCACCCATTCGTCATGCTGCCGCTATTTTGTTTAATACCTTGTACTGTCCATCGTTTCTGCTGCTGGCTTGAGGAAGTTATAGAGACTAGTCAATGTTTAGTCATACTTTCTGCTTTTTTCCTTTGTTTGGCCGTAATGCGTTCCTTACATATATGCTTGAGTTTTTCTGCTATGAAATCGCTGCACTATGAATCGAGTGCTTGCAAATTGCGCGTGGGATGAATGAAACGCTGAAAGAAACATGGCAGACGCTTTTGCGAGTTTTATTTGCATGTCCTCGCTTTTAAAGCACGTGTCATCTAATATGGCTGTAATCGACGGCTCTTCAGAGAAAGAGCCGGCCCCAGTCTTTCATCGTAATTGCGTGGGAATTTTGGGGCACGTATTGGGTCGCTTATAATTGGAAGTCCGGTCGTCGAGGTCTCTAATAAGGCTTTTAAGGCCCATGATTTGATATCCTATTTGCTACGGACGTATAGCGCACATGCAAAACAGCTCGCGTCTCTCTTCCAATGAGAGGCTCGTTGTGTGTTGATCGCGTCTGGCCTGGTTTCGCCATCGAGCGCACCTCTCGTCGCAATTTCTCTTTCTTTCCCCGGTAAAATGCTGCAGAGGCGTATACACAATTCTTCGAAGCTCCGGCCGGTGCGCGCATTTTGTGTTCCCGCGTCGTTCGAGAAACCCAAAACCGTGGAGGGGCCCCGGCCGCCGCTCTAATCTCGAATCCGAGACGCGAAGCCTTCGCCGATGTTCGGCGATGCCTCGTTTCTTTCTCTTTTTTTTTTGCCATTTAGTTACATCCATAACGATCTCGCGCGGCAGGCCGTACTGGTCCCGTGCACTGCGTACTCGTGTTCCTCGCGTAGGTGGATGGGTCTTGGGCTCTCGTCGCGTGGGTGTGTACGTCCCATCATTCGCGTCCCTTTATTGCATATAGACCGAAATCCGATCGATGATAGTACGTGCGCCTGGTACGCTCGCTCCAATTAGTATTTCGCATTCAGGACATTGATTCAGATGGCGATTCCTTAGCAGTTGCTCTTTTTACTGTCACGACCGAAATTTCGTTCGGTTCGACTGTTTCAAATACTGCCACTTTCTGGTCCACAGCAGACTTTTTTTTTTTTAAGCAGCGAAGCTGTTTAAGCTACCCGTAATTTGTGCGGCCTATCAGAAAGCTATCATCATCACGAACGGGTCTGTGCCACATAAATGGGGCAATCCCATAAAATAAATAAATAATAAATACATAATAATAAATAAATAAATAAATAAAATAAATAAATAAATAAATAAATAAATAAATCATAAGGGAACGAAATAGCGAGCTAGTAAGCGAGGTTGGCCTCTTGTCATTTTTCACGTTGCCGCAGGCCTATAAGAACTTAGCGCGTAAAGTTTTACACAGCTGACAGGAGTGTGAGGCAACAGTCTTTGCGAGGGTGGAGTGAAACGATGGACGACGATAAAGATTCGTCGTGGCATCTTCGATATCTTGCCACGGGGCAAGGGTGACCGAGACGTGAAATGTCTCGAAGTGGGCACGCGTCTCTGCACACGACGTACTACGTGTTTGCGATTTCAATCAGAAGCGCGGCCATTCCTGAGCTGTGCGTATGCAGTGCTCCTCAAATGTCGGTCTTTTCGTCCACTTTGCTTTCTTCACATTTACATCATAATTACTACAAAGAACATGCACTATGCTTTCCTTGGCTTTCTTGTCTGTTAGTCCTAATTAATGTTGTGTCTATCAAAGTAAAACGAGCCCTTAAAATTCCCCTTCTTTCATTCAAATGTCGGTATACGTCATAACGCTGAGCGACCGAACGTGGCTCGTTGTCGTTTGGACTGGCGTCTTCTTTTCTTCGTTTAGTGGTTGTGGCGCGTGCAGTTCGAGGTCTTGAACTCTAAGTTTCGGTGTAGGTTCCCAAGACCTACGTCCCATCCGTGCACTTATGTTTACGGCTGCATGTTAAAGCTCCAGGTGGTCAAAATTAATCTAAAATCACCCATGCTCTATAGGCGTGCGCCTCATAATTATATCGTAGTTATGGCGCTTAAAACCCGAGGATTTGCCTTTCTTTTTCGCTTGCCTGCGATTTCGTAGCGGTTGTTGTTCGTTGCTTATATGGAGTACAAGAGAAAAGACAGCTCGAGTTTGCGTGGATGCCTGGTCCCGTATCCACAAAACATTCTTACGTTGGTATTGTTCGTATGCGATTGCTTCAGCCAATCCTGATGCTGTACGTATCATTCAAATTCAGTACATATCATTCAAACCTGCAAATTCAGCCCTCGAGGCCGAATTTGCAGGTTTTTCTTTCGTGATTGCTCGTTCGATCCCCTTGGCCGGCTGCCTGTGCGAACACATCTATCCACACTTAGCCGTTGTAGCGTGCGCTCTTTTCAAGTAATACAGCCGCATCGTCACCGGAGCAACATCACACGTGTCCGTGCAACTTCTGGGATTCCTATACCATGTATAAAAGGCGCGCCGCAGTTGTTAGCTTCCGCGAAAATTTTTCCCCACGCGCCTATACTGCTGGCTCGCGCAACTAATCTCACTCGACCTCGCCACAAACTGCAATCCCTCACTTTCGCAACTTCGCCAGGTAGTTTCACATAGCAGCCAACTCTAGATGCGTGGCTAAATGTTATTAAGCGTCTGCCAGACGTGGGGCACATATGTGGCGCCGAGGACGCGTCTACTAAATTGCCGTTTGTCTAGCGCGCCAGCGAGCGGGAAAACGCAAACCGCTAGCTATAGTTTATACTGCGACGGCTGTTAGCGATGATTACGACGTTACGCAGCTGTCCGGGACTTTTCGGCGCTTGAGATGATGGTATCTTTCAGTCGCTTGCGAGGATGCGGGCGCGTTATGTGAAAGCTCCGGGAAACCGCACACAATGAGATAAACTGCCGAGACGCAACGCTTGCCCGTGTTCTGGCGTTATGCCCGCCATCTTTGCTCCGCGCGTGCTACACATTGGACATCTGCTTATGCGATCCTTTCGTTGCACGTTTGTCTCTTTGTATGCACAAAGAAAAACGGGCACTCGCGTCTCATTTGATGGCCCACATCACGATGAAAAAGAGACGCTAGAATGTCACTCATTATGCGCGCTTGAGGAAACGGTGGTTTTTTTTAGGTGACCTCCTCACGCATCCGCATACACCGCCAGGCTTGTGCCTTTGCACGATCGTTCGAGGCCCACCAATATCGAGCGCTCGTACCTTCGTCGCCTGTTACAGCATTTGTCTTCTGGATGGTCACGCGTAATTCACTTTAAAAAAGTAATCGAGCTACGGTTAGCGTTACCGATTTAGAAGGTAATCGATCAATGACGAAACTACCGAGTAATATAGTTGACTATAGAGCGATTACTTACGGCTAAATGTTATGTTTACGTATATGTCTGGTTGTAATCTTCTATTTCATTCACATTCTATCTTTTTTTATCATTCATCAAGCTGAACAAGTGCGATAACGACTGCTCGCGGCAGCGTTCCAACGACCTATAAAAAGCGTGATTAATGGCAAACGCAATGGTTCTAAATGGATGGTGCTCAAATACACACCTTTTTAGAATTGATCTTTTCGCCAATTAAGCAATGAGCGTCATCTATCTTGCGTGCGTTTCCTTTCTTGTAACGCCGCGACATGCGTGTGCACCAGCGCGTGACGTAGCGTTAATAGGCAGTTTTAGAATGGCGTACGCTAAGTTAGCGTTAGCGTTTGCGTCCCGCTGTTTCCGTCACTTAACGGGAGACCGCAAGCGGTTAGCATACGACGCATGTGCAGTTGCGCGAAAAGCTAACACAAAGCTTTGCGTACGCTATTCTAAAACTGCCTAATGACGGAAAAGAGTATTTGGTGCGTGGTGATTTAACGAACAAGGAAATGCGCGCAATATGACGGTTATTGCTTGGGGACCAGATACGTGGAGCAAGAAAATCTTAAAAGGGAGCATTACGTCACGCGGCGAGTCTTGGCGAACGCTCCGCGAAGCCAGCAGTGTCGGCCTAACGCGTGACTTTTTGCGTCGAGATCACGAAGAAACGAGATTAGCCGAGACTTTGGGATTGGTTTGGCGTCCGGTGTAGCTTTTAATCGAAGCGCGCTTGTTCGGCGCAGACCGGCCGGTTCACGGGGAGGATCAAAAACAGAACTCGACCGGGGACACTGTGACGTTTTGATCACGTGTTGAGCTGACACAGCAGGACTCAACTGCATTACGCAATGCTCCCTTATAAGTTTTTCCGTTCTCCATGACCAGGTATATACCCCGAAATTCGTAAGGAATTCGGGGCCTAATCCGCAAACTTTTTACGTTCTTTAGAGCTTTTTCTTGCAATCTCCCGGCTTCGTTGATGGTAAGAATTTCCTCCGAACAAAAATTCTATCATAAGCTTCTGTGAATGCTGGCCCAATTGAATGTCGTAGACGTCGCATTTCTCCTCTCTATTTCTTGTGGGCTCTAATGACGCCGCCGCGCCATCTCTTAAGGAGTTAGCCACTCGGAGCGACATAACGAAACGAAAAGAAACGGGGCCGTATTGACAACGCTTTTAGTTCTTCATTGCTCTTTACCATTGGTCAGGCGGACTTCGCTAATGATATGTTCGGTATCACGATTGGCTGTATTCTTTTTCTCTTGTTCCGCGATCCATTTAGCGTAGGATATTATTATTATTTTTTTTTTAATACGGCCCGGATCATTACAGAATAAGGCACCAGATACGCTTCCGTCGGTGCGGCCGCACGCGGCTTTTCACGGCGGCAACGCGGTGCGCAGCCGTTCGGTCGAGGAAGCCCCGTGCAGCTATGTTCCTGTACGCTTCGTGTACGCGCCGACGCCTTTCAGCTGCAGCACGCGCACGCGTAATGCTTGCTGCCTCTGGCCGAGCTATTTTTTGCTCGCGCTGCTGACCTTGACGCATGACGTGTATTTCTTTCTCTCTTCCTCTCTTTCTCTGCTCACCTTTTTTTTTTTTTGTCTTTCTTCTTTTGTTCGCACTGTCGCCGTCGTCGCCGACGGTGGCTCTGCGCGCTTGGCGCAACGCGCCGCCATTAGAGCCTTTCTCGCCACGTATATGCGTACTATTCTCTGGCTCTGTAGTAGTAGTTCCGTGCACCACTATGAAAGGTACTCACGTGCCTCGACCAATCAGGAACGCGAATCTCTCCCGTCCGCGCTGTTGCCGTCTCGTGCTTTGATGCCCGTGCGAGCGTTAGCATTGGCAGGCGTCGTAACAGCGATCCTCGCTGCACGGAACTATACTGTAACAGAGAGTATGTACGCGGAGGCCCGTGTACCGTACCTCACGCATCGCCTGCCACGTATAGTACGCAGCGGCGGCCAGTGTGGTGTTGCATCACGCCAAACAACGTGCCGCCGCGTGCGAATTCGAACCGTATTGCATTCGCAATGGCGCCGATGCCGTTCACGAAAAGTCGCGGCATCGTTTCGGGCGGCGCTCGAAACTATCCGAGAGCTTTTACAACTCTGCGTGCGTCGGCGCAAAGTGTGATATGAATTCTGAACTAAGCGTGACATCTGAAATTGTACCGATGGATAGGGTACGAACGAAAGTACCTACATCATTTAGTCCGTTACTGATGCATTTTATAGCGTGAGTGATGTACAACCGTATAAAGCAGCGCCTGAATGCTGTTGTGACACGGCACACTCTTTCTACGTTGTCGATCGACGTGTTTGCGTCACGACGAGCAGTGGTGACGTGAGCCAACGGCTTCAGCATCTATCGCTATGTGGTAGAGCATGCCAACTTGCTGCTATTCAGAAAGCGATGACGCCCTGTCTGACGAATTTGCTCTCGCGACAGTTAGCAGCCTGACTAGCGAGCGCTTCATTCTTAAATGTATCGTGTTTCGGGGGGGGGGGGGGGGACTCCCATTAAGCAACTCTAACTTCGTCAATTACTTTATTATGCACTGCATTCACGCGCCTCCTGCGGTACGTGAATGGAATCGATGCATCGATCGATTACTAATTACTTCAAGAGCAAAATTAAGCTGTCGGACTCACCATTGTGCGTTCAATGTAACGTCCCAGAAGACCTGAAACACTCTTTGTGTGAATGTAGGCGATACGCATCAGAGAGACGATGATGATGATGATGATGCAAACTTTACTGGGGTCCAGAGAAGACGATCTCTGAAGACGGCCTTGCATCTTCAACGGGTCTCGTGCTTAGCTCTGTGTGTGTGTGTGTGTGTGTGTGTGTGTGTGTGTGTGTGTGTGTGTGTGTGTGTGTGTGTGTGTGTGTGTGTGTGTGTGTGTGTGTGTGTGTGTGTGTGTGTGTGTGTGTGTGTGTGTGTGTGTGTGTGTGTGTGTGTGTGTGTGTGTGTGTGTGTTTGTGTGTGTGTGTGTGTGTGTGTGTGTGTGTGTGTAACTTCGGACGCCTGGTTTATCTCACTCTGCAACACCTCCTCCTCCTACTACTACTACTACTACTACTACTACTACTACTACTACTACTACTACTACTACTAATAATAATAATAATAATAATAATAATAATACTCGCAGTAGTAGTAATGATACTACTACCATCACCACCACTGCTCGTCTGTTTACTCGCAAACGTGTAGCTGCTGCCTTGACCAAGGCAAGTCCCCTTATCGAAACTTTGACTCCAGCGAGAGTTCATGTTCAACGACTTCTCATCACTTCGAGCCTCCATCATACCCTGTACTTGAAGTGCTTAACTTGTCAATGTGACAGTCTGTATCTGTGTTCAGTATTGAACTGCTTAGTTCCCTTTCGGCGCTGCTCGCCCGCTCTGTCGCTGTGCCAACTATAGTGACTGCGGTGATCGCAGTGATGACTCATATATCCGCTAACGCAGTCAAAGAGTCTTTTCGTCGGAAGCGTCCTTCGCGTTTCAGCGTTCGCGGCGCGGTAAAGCGAGCTGCTCTGTCAGGCGTGCCAGAAGAATGCTCTTACGTAGGTTCGTGAAGGACGGATGACGCACATTGACCCGAGAGGCGCGGCCAAAGGCTCGCTCGGCGTTTATCTTCGCGTCACGGCGAGCCTCATCTGCATTGTTCTACATGTTATGCTGACAACCTCGAGGTTCCAGCGACGCGGACATGGCGCAAGCGCTAATCTTATCCGATACCTGAACGATTGTGTGCTCAGAAGATGCTGCCTCCCTTTGTTTTCGCGCTCTCTCTCTCTCTCCCCCTCTCCCTCTCTCTCTGTTTTGTACGAATAGCTGGACGCTAACGTAAACGCTTAGTAAACGCTACGCGCCGACCACGACGGTACGGTATTTCCACATTTACAGGGCGGTAAACCGGTACTGCTAAATTCTCTGTTCAACCGACTCTGAATAGTTGGACTGACACAAACAGCGAGGTGGCTTGTAGCTGTGGAGAAAGTAATACGGACACTTATGCGTTTGCCTAAGACGGGCGGAAGGTCAAAGCCATCTTCTTCTTTTTCTTGGTCTGTTGTATTGATGCCGCCCCAAAGCTCAGTTCCGCACCCAATGCGGTTCTGCATTGCCTCCGGGATCGGAGGAGTTCGAAGCTTTTTGCACCTCACATGGTTTTGAAGTGCCTCTGTGATCGGTCCACCTTTGACTTAGCGATGATGTCGTGTGATGATGCCATCATGTGACGTCACGATGACGTCACAAATTTTGGCGACCTGTGACGTCGTATGACGTCATATGGTGACGTCACCACATGATTATTTTTTGCATCACTCGTTTTGACAGTCACTTTTCGCGTTTGATGAGGCATCTAAGGCTTTCGCCTTTTAAAAAAGTAGAGCGGCCCTTGCAAATAGTTGGGTTGCGCGCGACAAATCGAGTTGCGTGGTCCAGAACGGTATCCATGCAGTGTCGCAGGCCGGTCGCCGAACAATGGAGGTCGCAGTCGTGTCGTGTGTACGCGCCAAATGCGCGCGTGAGACGCGACGCACTGTTCGGACGGCGTATTGTTGTACATACACACGCACGTATCGCCCGTGCATGGTTGCCTGAAGCCGCAAACACGCGGCTGATGCCAGCCTGTCGCTGTGATATATATATATATATATATATATATATATATATATATATATATATATATATATATATATGTATGTACACGTGCATGCGTGCTGTATCGCCGCCGTGAACCGTCGGCGTGTTTGTACACGGTTCCGCGAAGTCCCACTCTCTCCCTAGATGACGTCATTGGCAGCCATATCCATTGTTTCCAGATGAAGCCTTGGCCCCGCTTTCCCTTTTCTTGTCGCCCGATGTGTCTCCGCTGTGACGTCCGTCATTCCGTGGCGCCGAGCCCGCATCAGCAGTTCGTATACAGTGCGCGTGAGTGTGTTGCCAGAGGCATCGGTTTAGGGCGTTGTGCTTCGCCGGCAGTGCCCTGTACTTAAACAACAGGCCGTGGCGGCTTGCTCAGCAGCTAATCACGTTCCGCTGCACCGCGCCCGCTAGGTCGCTGGTTCGATTCCCGAGTGCGACATTTCCATGAAGGCGAAATTGAACAACGCTCGCGTGCATTTGTTATATATTGGTGCATATTAAAGTACCCCGGGTGGCCAAAATTAATTCGCATTTCGATACGGCATGTCTCGCGATCCTCTGCGATGAAGTTAACTTGTACGCGTAAGCGAGGCCGAACTTTGCCGTCCTCATTAGCATTCACGTGAAGGTCTCGCATAATTAACTCAAATACCTGTTCTTATATCCCTGCGCTGAGGATCGCTCGCAGGATCTCAACCGTACCCAACTGACTTGCCACGTGTTTTCTGCAACCTATACCTGTTTTCGCAGAGTGGCCTTTGACGTCAGGTTTAATTAACGGCGGTTGGCTTGTGATGTGGCACTTGCGATTATTGTGGCCCTAATTCTAGCCGAGGCTGTAAAGAGCTCGGAAGAGTCAATACGCAAAACTTGGCCGTGGCGTATACGACGAGCACGTGAAGATTTCATCTTTGTCGTAATGTTTATCGCAATGTCGATCTCATCGCTGCTTTCTTTAGCTGTGTTTAAGCGCGTGCTTTGGCTAAACACGATGCTTCGCAAACAGCCTGATAAGGCACCATCTGTTTCAGTTACTCGAACGCTAATTAACAAGCTTCTCGTATCGCTTAGGCATATTGGCGTATACGTTTGACCAAGGGCATTTGATACTGCTGCAGTTTCGACATACGAAATGATCCCTTTATAAAGGTAGACTTATGCAGTCGACAGCTGTCTGTAAGCAACTCGTGCCCTTAATCTCTACATAACGTATGAACAGCTTACTGACAAGAGCCGATGGGACGCTCCTATCTAAGTTGTTTATTCGGAGAGTGAGCAGGCATTGAATTAGGGCTGATTGCGACGTCAGTATTTTACTGCTTCGAAGGTGGAAATCTAGAACTGCACTTTTCAGATAAGGAAGGGCATGGCACGGTCGAAGGCGCCTCTGGCAACTGTTATTTATTTGAAGACACTAAACGTTAAATGTAAAAATGAGAAGAGACAGTTTTTTTTCATTCTCTATCTTCAAATATTTGCTGTTATTTTCATTTAATCGTAACCGCAAATTTATAACGTTGTATCTTTGAATATGTGTAGTTGTATACGCTTTCGTCTTGTTTCGTGCCCGTCGTTTGCGTAGCGATCGACTTCCTTCTTTTCATGCGTACGCAAAAAAAAAAAAAAAAGAAACCTTGACATATGGAGTTGTAAAGATCGCCTGCGTTGTCCATATGTTTTCTAGCCTGAATGTCGACAGGAATCAGTCTATACTGACAGGATAAATTTTTTTTGTTGAGACTTATAGGTTCATCGATGGACACAAGCTCATGCATAAAGATTCACCTATGCCGTATTCTGCAGCGCACGCGCAGTCTTTCTTACATCCCGTCTAATTCCATGGTTTATTCTGGCCTCTGGCGTTTCGCAGTAGATATGTGCTGCAGTAAGCCGTGACTGGGCCTATTACACCCGTTTGACGTTCACGACTGAGCTTATATGTTGTGTTTACTGCGGCACGCGTTCGTATATGCCAGCGAAGCACTCACTATCTTTGGCGAAGCCTCAGTGTGTGCGATGCCGCGCGTTTGCACACGTGCTTCTGAAGGTAAACAAGCCGCTGCCTTGCATGTTGCCACGTCCACGAGAGCGCGAGTCTCGTGAGCGGCCCGCGTATCGCAATCCGCAGCGCCCGTGCCTTTCCGTGCGTTGAGGCAGGCGGAGAGCTAAGCGTGTTTGGTGGTGAAAACATTTTTATTAGTGAAAATTAGCCAGAGAGTTGCAGTGTGAGGCACTGCATGCTTGAGTGGCCAGACCCTATTCCGGGACGCCAATGGAGCTGGCCGCTGCCCGAGCGCGCGTCACCAAGGAGCGTTGAGCATCTAAGGTGGAGCAGCCGAGCAGGTACTCCTCCCAAGCCTCTCTAGTTGGGATGGGGAAGGGGGATGAGAAGGGAAGTGGGTTGGAGGGGCACGAAGCTACGACGTGATAGGTGTCGGCGAGGACCTGACAGGTCGAGCAGGTGCCATTGATTTCCGGCAAAAAGTGCCTGGCGACCGCCGGACTAAGATAGGTGTTTGTCTGGAGGCGGCGTAGCAGTCGTTCGTCCGCCTTCTCCAGACCACGTGCGGGATCTGGGTAGAGGCGGCGCGAAGCACGGTAATAAGCCAGAATTTCGCGGAAGCGCGTCAAATTCGTATTGCCAGATTCCGTCTCGGGACATGGAGGGGCAACGGCCCGGGTGAGAGAAGCGCGGGCAGCGGCATTCGCCGCCTCGTTGCCGGGGAGGCCCGAGTGGCCTGGGGTCCATACTATGCGAATGGGGTGAGGGTTAAAGCGCCAAGAGGCTGCCCGAAGCAGGCGAGCCGCCAGCGGGGCGATTGAACCCTGAAGGTACTGAGAACAGGCCGAGCGCGAGTCCGTCAGGATGGTGCGTGAGGTGGGATGCGAGGCGGCCAAAGCAATGGCAACCTCCTCAGCTTGCGTTGCAGTGTCGCCTCTAAATGAGAGGCCATCGACGTGTTTTCCCTCTGTGATCACGGCGGCCGTGAAGTGACCCGAGGGGGAGGGGCCCGAGACGTCCACGTAGAAAACGCCAGGACGATCGGAGTGTCGCGCCTGAAGGGCCGCGGAGCGTGCTAGTCTACGGCCGGGATGTAGCTCAGGGTTCATGTTGCGGGGCAGTGGTTCCACCCATAGTTTTTGACGCCAGAGTTCCGGTATCGGTGTAAGAGTGTCCTCATCAGATATCGCGTTCAGGCCAAGCCTGTGTAGCAGACGGCGCCCTGAAGGCGTCTGCGACAGACGGTTGATTTGACTAACGCTATGAGCTTCCCGCAGCTCTGCAAAGGAGTTGTGCACCCCCAATGCCGCGAATCGGCTGTTGGAGGTGGCAATGGGAAGGTCTAGTGCGCGTTTGTAGACTGAACGGAGGAGGACGTCCAGTTGGCGCTCGTGGTGACGACGCAGGCGAAGATAAGGCGAGGCGTAGAGGACGCGGCTAGTCACAAACGCGTGGGCCAACCGCAGGGACTGGGTCCCGCGGAGGCCACCGCGCCTGGTAGAGACACGCCGTATCATACGGCTCACTTGTTCGCTGGTGCGTCGGAGGCCTGCTATTGTGCCCTTGGGATCCAAGGATGATGTGAGGTGAAGCCCAAGAATTCGTATGTTTTCGACTGACGGGATGAGACCGGACGGAAGAAAAATCTGTGGTGGCGGTAAGCGGGAGACCGAGAGAAGAGCCGATTTAGCTGGAGAGCACTCCAGGCCGCATGAAGCAGCGTAGGTGTCCACCAGAAGGGCAGCCTTTTGCAGGCGTTCTTCGATTTGCGCTGGGGAGCCAGTGTTAGTCCAAATTGTGATATCGTCAGCATATAATGCGTGGTGTATTCCCTCGACTTCGCGCAGAAGGGAAGGGAGGTTCTTCATGGCCAGGTTAAGAGTAGGGGTGACAGGACTGCCCCTTGCGGTGTACCCCGTGTGCCTAATAGGTATGGGCCGTGTTCGGTAGAATCAAGGCGGATGAAGGCGGCGCGATGAGATAGAAAGGCGCGAATGTAGTTGAATGCCTTCTGTCCACAGTCTGTGGTAGATAGGTTAGAAAGAATACTACTGTGTCTGACATTGTCGAACGCCCCTCGAAGATCGAGAGCTAGCACGGCTTTATCGTTGCGGCGCATAGTGGTCGGGTCTATAATATCGTGTTGAAGCTGAAGCAGGACGTCCTGCGCCGACAGATGCGGGCGAAAACCAAACATCGTGTCGGCAAAGGTCCCCCTGGCCTCCAGGTAGACGGAAAGGCGTTCGCGTACCATAGTTTCCATAAGCTTGCCGGCGCAGGAGGTAAGTGAGATGGGTCTCAGTGCCTCGATGCTTACCGGCTTGCCCGATTTAGGTATGAATGTAACGAGCGATGTTTTCCATTCCGATGGGAGCGGGGAGCCGTCCCATATCGAATTGATCAGGTGGAGTAGCGAGAGGTGTGCCTGGTCGGGAAGGTTGGCCAGGAGCGACACTGTGATGCCGTCCCGTCCAGGGGCCGTGCCCCGTCGCATTTTCGCCAGTGCAGCTCGTAGATCGGAGAGCGTGTATGGGGCGTCGAGATCGGCGTTAGGGGCCCCGGAATACGCATATTCTGGGCCTGCGGGATCAACCGTGCGACTGATGTATCGGTCACAAAGTTCTTGCGAGAGTTGATCTGTAGTGCCCTGGTAGGCATGCAGAGCGCGGCGGAGCTGGCGTTGCGTTTCTCCCCGGGTGGTGGAGGGATCCAGAAGGCTACGAAAGAGTCGCCACGTACTCTTAGAACTCATTTGGTTTGCCGCCTTCGTGCAGGTGTCGATCCAGTTTGAATCGGAAAGCTGCGCACAGTATGCCGCCGCCTCTGCGGTGAGCGCCTCGATGCGAGCGCGAAGTTTTCGATTGAGTTTGTTACGCTTCCAGCGCTTTATAAGCCCGCGGCGAGCGTCCCAGAGGTGTAGAAGGTGTGGATCAATTGCGGGAGTCAAATTGGAGGTCGTGAGGGTGCGAGTGTTCGCTCGCTGCGTATGGAGGATGTATGACGCCCACTCCGCGTATTCGCCCGAGTCGGGGATCGCGGGAAATGGTTGCATTCTGAATTTGGTCCAATCTGTGAGGCAGGCCTGGCCCCGGTGTTGGCGCATTTTCTGCCGCGGCGTGAAGCAAATGCGGATCATAAAATGGTCGCTGCCCAAAGTCTCGCCCAAATTTTCCCATGTAGCATCGCGGATGTTACGAGTGAGGGAGAGGTCGGGACATGTGTCACGTGTGACCGAATTGCCGGAACGCGTGGGCTGTGCCGGATCGGTAAGCAGCGTGAGGCTAAGCGAGGAGATAAGCTCCTTGAGCTCTCTGCCCCGGGCCTTCTCATAGTGGTAACCCCAGTGAGGGCTGGGGGCGTTGAAGTCCCCAACAATCACCAGGGGTTGACGGGCCGCCGTACGCAGCGCCCGATGAAACAGATGTGCAAACGAGGCCCCCGCAAGACGAGGGGGACAGTACACGTTTAAGATATGTATTGATGGTTGGCCTCTCTGTTGAGGCAGCACTGATATCATACAGTAGTCATATGGGAGATCCAGATCGAGGTCGATCTGTATCGCCGTGTACGCCTTATGCACTAGGAGGCATGCGGTAGTGCCTCCCATATAGGAGCAGTATCCAGAAAGGGTTGGAGTCGCGCCAGATTCTTGGAGTGCCAAGACGGCCGGCTGAGAGCCAAGGGAGTGGAGGAAGAGAGAAAGGTGCGAGCGCTTTCGCCTGTTCCCGAATCCTCTAGGGTTCCACTGTATGATCTCAAATTTCGAAGGCAAATTTGAAAGGGATGTACGGTTGGTAGCCATCGTGAATATCCTAGGTTTTAGATTTGGTCCTCCATGTCCCGCTCAGAGCCTTGAGAGGCAGGTAGGGGTACGGAGGCCGGATTGTCTGGCGGCAAGGTGGTGGTAGCCACTTTACGACGACGTCGAGGAGCTGAACCCGCACTGTTCACCGAAGAAGAGCGGGAACGCGATGCTTTCGGTTGAAACTGAGTGGTCGCCCAAGCTTGAATAGCTTGAGTGACCTCTACTACTATGCGTTGGACAGAGAAGTTAGTAATGAGGTGATTGATCGAGGCTTCGACGCGCGTAAGGCGTTCCTCTATGCGCGGGACGCGGTCCTCGCTGGGCTGAGTTGGGTTAGTGGGCAAGGGAGCCTGAGGTGCCCCAGAAACTGCCGGAGCTGCCGGAGTAGGTTCGTCAGCCACTGGAGCTGGGGGGTTCTTCGGAGTGTACGTAGCGCGAGGGCTAGGCTTTGAGGTAGCCGGCGTAGCTGCCTGGACAGGGGCGGCAGTACCGGGTGGCTTGGCAGTGCGCTGTTGTTGGGGTGCAAGTTGTTTAGTTAAGAGTGAGAGTTGTTTAGTTAGGAGTGCATTTTGCTTTTGAAGTTCCGCAACTTGCTGGCGAAGGGTCGCAAGCTCGGGGGAGGGAGCATCGACAGCGGGGGGTGAAAGAGGCTGGGAAGCAGCAACCCCTGCCCAACTGCTCACCTGAGGTACCGCCGCCGGTGCGACGAGCGGTGGGAATGCCTGGGTGTTGGCCGGTTGCGATGCACCTGTCTGATGCATGCGGGTGCCTTCGGAAGATGAAGTGGGCCCTCGAGATGTCGAGGGTGGCTTGGTCTTTCGATATTTGGCCGCGCAGCCACTGGTCCCAGTCTCGTGGGCGCCGTGGCAGAGGAGGCACTTGAGGTGGCAATCGTGGTCAGTGAGGCCCTCGGGGGCGGGGATCCCACACTTGGCACATTGCGTTGGAGTGGGGTGAGGGCACTCTGGCGGTCGATGGCCGATGGTGCCGCACCTAGTGCAAGCCGGGACGGTTTTCTTGTAAGGGCGGATATACGTCGCCACGCAGTGGTAGAAGAGGAAGCGGGGCAACTTCGTGCCTTCGAAAGTCACCACCGCCGCCGCGGACTCTCCGAGTTTTCGGACCGCGAGGATGGTTCCTCGAGGCCAGTACAGTTCCGATTTGATTTTCTCCGGGGTTTCAGCAGGGTTGATGGTGATCACACCCCTGCACGTATCCCCTGATGCCTTGGCGTGGCCTCGGACGGGCAGCTGTTGACCCCCCACTTGCAGCTGGAAGTCCCCGAGGAGTTTTTGAGCCATAGGCAGCATGGTAGTGCTGCAGACCAAGATATTTTGCTCCCAGATTGGCCACACTTGAACTAGCGTGGTGGATCGATCGCCCAGGTAGTTCCGGATCGCGTCGCCCGCGCGATCGGCCGGGACACATGTGCGTAGCTCGCAGGGAACGCGAGGTTTCACGACCACGATGTAGTCATCTCGAGAGAGGCGGGGCGTCTGACGCGGACGCCACTTGTGTTGCCTCGCCGGCAGCGAGGATGAAGCAGAGGTGGGCGCACCACCGGTGGGTCGGCACGCCGGCGCTCCTTGCGCAACTGGGGGATGGCAACCAGCTGCGGCGCCTCGCTGTTGCTGGGACGCAGACTCGGATTGCGCTTGCTTGCGTTTCCATATTCTCACCATATCCTCGAGATATTCGTCTTCTGAGGGCATAGCCTCTGAGGGCATAGCTTGTTCGGGGGATGGAATCTCCATCGACAGTACTTGCGTTGAGGCAGGGTCATAGCCCGTAACCACGTTGGCAGCCGCCATCGCAGGGCCGGGAGCCGCCCCGACGGGCTCCCCAGCGAGGCGGCCTTGCAGCCGGGAGTGAAAAATGTCCTTCAAGTTCCAGAAGCTGGGCCCACCTGGACGAGGGTGGTGTCTAGGTGAAGCGTAGAACTTGGTGGTGACGATAAGCCCGGATTTGAGGGGTATGGTGGTGGTGGCCCGCAGAAATTGAAGGAAATCTGCGGAGCCGGTGCGGCGTGCGTCCGTCACCATCCAGCGCTCACAGCGCCCTCCAAGCGTGTTTACCGTCCCAAACGTACGAGCATCGTTGAAGCTGCGGCTTCTGTGCGATGATGCACGCAACGGTACAGCCGCCTTTCGAATTGGCCCGAATTACAAATGAACTGGTGGCAACGACGTTAATGTGAAGCGCTAAGTGTGTTGCGAGTGTGTGCATAGTGCCGAATCGCACTTTAATTGCTTCAACAAGATGTGATATAACTAGCTGAAACACAACTTCTTCTGGAATCTCTTTCTTTTAAATATGGCTTTCATAAGCGTGCCACGCCTAATAATAATAATTGCTGTGGTTTAACGTCCCAAAACTACGATATGATTGATTATGAGGGACGCCGTAGTGGAGGCCTCCGGAAATTTCGACCACCTGGGGTTCTTTTACATGCACCTAAATCTAAGTACACGGGCCTCAAGCATTTTCGCCTCCATCGTGCCACGCCTCCTACCGGGGAATCTTCACGAAATCGATCAATCAGTCACAACGTAATAACCATTGAAAACTTGTGTTTTGGGCTACAATGGGTTACGGCGCATTACCGACACGGGATTATGCGTCAGTGCCTCGTTATGTTTATAATTGTGTTGTTTGCTATATGTCATGGAAACGTTGGGGTCGATGCTGCGGAAATATTGCCCCCCCCCCCCCCCCCCACACACACACACACGCCCGCGCCCGCGCTCGAGACACATCCTCTCATTGGATGCGGTAATCGTCGGATGTTGTTCTTACTTCCTTTGTTCGTCTCCATCCACGCGTGCGTGCGTGGACTGAGAATGCGTACATCAAAAGCGTGCACCCGTGCTCACATCGCAGTGTCGTTTATTTCGGGGTCGGCATGTGCCCCCGGGCACGCGAACGGCGACGTATTTTTAGCCTTTCCTTAGCGGTGCGTACACACATTACACGCGCCTCCCTGCTGGGAAAGTTATTTTCTCACCGGGCACTGCGAGTGCGTCTCCGGCTGCTCGGAAAGAAAGCAACACAGTTTTCTGCTGTCATATATATGTATGTATCGCTGAAGCGCTCCCGTCGTTGGTCGTGTCGCCTTGTCTCGACGTGACGCGCGCATATTTATAAAACATACTGCGAGCCCCTAGCCGCGCGCATGCGATCGCGTTTTCGTTGCGTAGTGTAAAGGCTCGTTCACACCTGCGACGAGCACCGGTCGCGCGACTGGTTTCAAAAGGTCGCAAATGGCCGCTTTGGTCGCAAAGCGATTCTTTGGCTGAGTCGCTCGCTGTTCATTTTTCAGTCACGCGACTGCAGTCGCGTATCTCTGAACGAATCAGATGCACATGAACAGGGCGTCAGCTTATTTTGCGAAAGCAATAGCAATGCGAGCAGACGTGAATTCTGTGTGGCGACGGGTCGCACGCAGGTGTGAACATCGGTCGTCTTGAGCCGCTTTTTGGTCGCCAGTCGCAAATGGCCGCACGACCGGTGCTCGTCACAGGTGGGAATGAGCCTTAAGTGTTGATTCTGCCAGACACTTAATCACTGGGGTAGCGTAAATATAGCAAAAAATGATGGAATTATTATCGCCCCAACCGACATCACGCGAGTAAATGGATTACGTACTATAGCGTAATCGTAAAGTGTCTGCAGGTGGCGACAGAAGAAGCCGCGCCGAAATGTTTGTATACGGGTGCAAAAGTGATACGGCCTCGGAGACCACTGGTCGAGCTTTCAGTTCGTTGACTGCCGAAGGTGCTCGTCCGTGTAGACTCCGTGTGCATCGTTCGCATTCCTTCACACCGGCTTGGCCGCCTATGCGTATACTGTCGTTGCAAGGGCACGCCACCACTTTGGGATATCACTAATACAAAGTGGCTGGCGCTACGCTGAATACGTCGGCTATAGCTTGAATGAATGCAGGTTCGATCACGTACACCATGGGTCACGTGAGAACGCGAGTGGTTGGGGCTCCTCATTTTCAGCCTTCAACGGGACAGTCCCTGCCTAAATGCGACAACTTATTCTTCCGTGAACCTATAGCAGCCACCGAAATAAAGAATAGTTCGTGCGTTCTTCCCCTCCTCCTCTCTCCCTGCAGAATAGCTAGTAGGCGAACATACGCTGGCTGAATATTCTGCGTTTAATAAAGAGTTCTCTCTCTCTCTCGTGCATTCTAGTACAACGTGTGCGTAATAAGACTTGTAACTTCATTTCCAGTTGTGCGAAGGCTCTGAGACTTCGCTAAGTGAAGAAAGGCTGCTACTAACAGTGCAACGACTCATTCTGCTTGTTCAAATGCCATCTTATGATCCACTGGCCAACTACGGCCGGCCGATTGTGCAGTGACACGATCGGGGTGGAGCACTGCCCGTGACACTGACGAACGCGCGAAACTGAATTACCTTGTAATGGAATCGATACGTTATCCGATGAAATACAACACTTCGGTGTAGTTGCCACTTGTGCAACTCATTCCTCTTCGTGACGAAGGGAGCTTTCACTTGTAATAAAATCGCCTATAGCTAATTTCATTAATGCGATCGAAGATGTTGATACTGACGCAATAATGAAAGTGGAGTAGTCAAGAAAGAAAGAAAAATGGGGGAAGAAAGATCGACACACGTGTAACGAGCGTTGACAGTGTACGTCGACAAAATCGAGCGACGCAAATAATCTCGACCGCCGATTTAGACGAACGAAACAAACACGTATAGCAATTCATCAAGTGTACCTTCAATTCTCACTTGATGAGTTAATTCGCTGTAAACGCTTGCTAAATGAAAAAAAAAAAGGTGTGCCTTCAATTCCTACTCGACGAAGATAACTCTCTGTCAGCGCTTTCTTGCTAAACGGGGAAACAAGAAAAGAAGAAACGGGGAAGAAGGAACTACTGCATAGCAATTGCAATAGCTACACCGTGTCGCGTGCGTCATGCGTCGACAAACTTCGACATTGAAAGAGCGCCATTCTTGCGTGTTTCACTGAGCAAACGGACCAAGAATAGAATACATATTTTACACTTTGAAGACGTCGCATACCCAATATGTGTACTCGTGTTAAACATATCTATAGCTTTGTTCGTGCAACGCCTTTCCTCGAATCCGCATATTTAACCTTCAATAATGTGCACCCTGATTTGATTCTTCTTCTAACTATCCCTTCGAGTGCGAGATGGCAGCTCCATAATTAGCTTCACGACACCTGCACGCCTTCTGAGTGGCGTATGAACGATCGTTTGCGCTGTAGCCAAAATATCCTGGAGCTGCGGGGTTTCCAGCTCAGTGCATATCTCGCACAGCGAGAAAAAAAAAAAAAAAACTGTTGAGTTGTTTCATCTTAGAAGCGATGCATGTTGAACGCCGGAGCGTCGGTGGGGGGTGCTTGATGGATATTTCTGGACATTGTGCGATATATACAGATGCGAGCTCCTGGCGAGGCAGATCGCGTTACTGAATATAGCGAATAATTAATTTATTGTAAAACCACGCTGACAACCATTGCTTCAGTCTCACAGGGGCATTGAAAACTATGAGGGATGAGCTGAACAAATTCGAAGCTATATTAGTAGCTTAAGCTTCCATATACGAATCTTGTTTTACATGCTTGAACTGTTTTAGAACTTATACGTGCACGTCATGAATGCTGACAGTGCTTTCTCGCGATCAGTTTGTTCGCGAGTAAATGATGGTCTCGTTTCACTCGAAAAACAAGCGCACGCAGCTTTCGAAGACCTTTTATAACTCGTGAATAAGAAATGAAGTTCCAAATTTACCGCCGCGAATTGAGTAAACAACTTAAACTCCCCCCCCCCCCTTTTTTTTTGCAATACATATAGGTGCGAGGGGGGTGATTGTCGCATACGATAATCACCTATCCGAAATATCACGAAAAGTAAGGATAAGGCGACTAAAGTTGCAAGGTCAGCTATAGAGTTTAAAGCAGTGCGCATAAACCGTAAGGTACGAGAGCAATCCTCTATTATGTACTTGTTGCGCTTTCCCGTAAGGTTTCGTAGCTTGACAAACTATTTCAGATATACAGGCTGTCGCATATAAAATGACACAAATTAAAAAAGAAAAATGTCACTGGGTTCCTTCAGCTAACGTTAAGGAGTTAAAAGCATATGCTCTGCGAGTCAGTTTACTTAAATCACTCTTGATGTACTTAAATGTGCGTTGATTCAATTTATATTCACTTTAATTTGTACTCCTATTCATTTGACATTATTATATCTGTATTTAACGACACGAGACTTTTGTTACCACTCGTGTTCGAAGCAGCCGGATTTTTCGACCGATGAGCCTGATAAGCCCTTCTCCCTAATAAGTGGAATCACTAAAGTGCGCTTCTCCGCACGAAGCCTCTTGATGCGGAAAAGCCACCTTTGACGAACACTCAGCGCGGAAGGAATTCCCTACGTATGCCATCTATGAACACGAGTAAACTCTCCAGACGCTTCGCAGCTGCCGCATATAGGCTGTCCGTATCGCAGCAGCGTTCTATAGAGGTCGCTCTGCATTCACCACTGTCCCGATTCTCCGTATTCTAGACCACCGAACTCCTATGAAATAATTCACGCGCCCCGTCAGAGTTGGTCACGTGACAGTTATTCCAAGAGGCGACGCTTCAACTGTGCTCCCGTAATGTGTTATCGTCGCTACAAGAAAGGGAACAATGATGTCTTCGTGTTTTTTTTTCTTTTCTTTTGTATTTTTTTTCGACCCCCCTAGCTACTCTGCATTACGCTTTTACTCTGATGCAGGAGACACCGTTAGTGCGTCATTTGTGACGTTAACGTTCGATATTTTCCCGTGACGTCGAACACAGTGTCGTACGTATCCTTCCACGTAAGACACAAAGCGCTAGAGACGTTGCACATACGTCACAGCGTTCATTCAGGACAGTTGGCTTAATAACTGCAGAGCAATTTCACTCATCACGCTGACTGCTCGTCATCGGAAAGCAGAGATGCGCTGATTCGCGCCTCATCGCCCGGTTGCGGGTCCCTCTCTCTGGATGCTGTATCACTACTTGCGGCGACTGCCCGGAGGCCTTGATTGGGCGAAGGGCAACCTGTTGCTTCCTCGCCGGGCTTCTTCGAATATAGTAACCGGGGGACGCGGATGTCTTTTCAGCTCTGGGTGATGACGCGCGCGTGCCACATCGGTGATACGGCGTCGTCCCGTCTGGCGAGCTTCCTTCCCGCTTCGCCCCTCTCTCCCTCTCTCTCTCGCCCTCCGCTTCTTTCCTACGCGAAGGAGAGAGAAAGAAAACACGACCTTGAAGCCGCCATCCATCCTGATATTCTTTCTTTCGCAACTGCGACGACGACAGCAACAGAAAAAAAAAAAAAAGAGAGAGCGAGAAAGGAGCGCGAATACTTTTCCTTGCGCCGGGGATCGTCAATGAGCCGGCGAAAGCACACTGTGTACGCCCGACGGAGCTCGTAGGCAAAAGGAGGCGGTTGGATGCCAAAGGAAGCGAACCCTTCCTTCTCCCCTCGATCTTTTTCTATTTCTTTTATCCGTGCCTTTCCTATGCAGATCCACGCGCCCGTCACGTGCTTGAGGCATGCTTCCATTGCTGCACGCGTGCGCCGGAGACAGTACGTGCAGGACGGTCTTCTCCATTTATTATAAGGGTTCTCTTTGTGGCCCGCTGCTGCTCCTGGCTTGACTCGCTTGTCTCTTTCGATCTCCATCCAGCGTGGTGCTCGCGCTCCATTTCCGAATTGGGTTGTGGCTGATTGATTGGTCTGGGCTGGCTGCGACGACCTTCGTTTCGAGTTTGGTCGGCCGCGCCGATCGCGCTCTCCTTATTTTGCGCCTCTCGCTGCCCTTCGTCGGTGCGCGCTGGCGTGTCTCGACCGAGCGACCCAAGGCTGTGGGTGGGTCCACTCTGGCCGTCCGTGTGACAGGGGCCGGAAGGACACGGTATCGCGATATATGTATGCGTGTTTATACCTTGTGAGAAAAATATCCGGCCTCGTCCGACTAACGCTTGGAAAATCTGAGTGAGACTCTTGATTTTGGTCCAGCAGTCGGTGTTTACTCGGTACACATGTTGTTTTTGTTGTTGTTCTATGCTTACTAGTTAAAATTTCCTCGCATCCGCCCTGCAGTATAGGAATTCGAGCGACGCCTCACAGTGAACGGCATGGGATGAAGCCTTAATCACCTCGGGCTACTTTTACTTTAAGGTTTACGCAACTGTCACTGTCTCTCCACCGACCGACAACTGGCCGAAGCGTGTGGTTAGATCCTAGTGAATATGAAAAGACCGTGAATTGTATTGGCAGGTTCAAGCTTCCTTTTCGCGACTTGAGTAGGTTTATATCTTCAAATAGCGTTTAAAAGACACAAGAACCCGGTATATCGCGCAGCCTAGCGGAAGAGCCTTGATGCTTCACTATGGGGTTGTTCCGCTTGCTCTGCGTAGTCTGATGCTCTTATGCGCACCATAATTGGTGCTCATAATTATAGTATTATGTTGTTATCCATCCCCGCTCCATCTTGTGCTGCTTACGAGGTAAGAAGAGTTGGCGCTGAGAAGCGGCACTGCCTTCGCGGTAACTAGTAGAACATGTTGAGCCGCGGCGCATGCGCACGGAGTGCACGCATGCGCCGTGGCTGCATTCCCTCCGACCCCGCGTTACCACTTCGTGATCACCCTGACCGGCAAGCTTTCCGTTGCACTAAAGAAAATAGGTACCATTAAAGTTGGTTGTCGGTCCCTTTAAAATAGGCGCGCCCATGTCACCATCAGTTTTTTTAGACCGTATTGAATAATTATTGGACACTTTTCGAATAATGAAGAGGCTGTTTTCGCATTTAATATAAAACTATGTTCACATATAAATGCGATATCGCTGACAGTTTTTTTATTTATTTTATTGTATTTATTTATTTACTTACTTTCTCTCTCTCTCTTTTCGCACAAGCCGAATAACCTCGCGCACCTGCGCTTAGCGGTGACAGGCGCCGATTTCGCTACGCCGCAGGGGGGTGAGCTGTATAGCTGCGGCGCATTCGATCGTGCAGCCAGCCGCTCGCTTTTAATACATCGCGGCGCGAGGGCAAGTCCGTGATGAGAATCTTCGCTCCGGGGTTCCTCCTCCCGGACGCAGCGCGACGCCAGTGTCAAGCGGTGTGTTTACCGTCCCTGCGGGCAAGGCCGCCACATCTCTCCCCCCCCCCCCCCCCTGCAATTAATAACGCCGGTGTGATCTCCATTCCGCCACCGCCGTGTGTGTGCATGTGTTTGTGTGTAGTGCCTATACCCGCAACGGGTTGCCCCGTTGGCTTATTCGACCGCGTTTCGTTTTCGCTCGAGTTGTCGCAAGCGCTTCCCTCTCCGTTTCTCCCTCTCTCCCACCGCTCCCCACTTTGATTTATCTCTATTTATTTCTCGCTCTGTGCGTGCGTATTTAATGGCAGCAACGGGGACGTCGGGGTGGCACGGCACGTACGTAGTCCTTGGAGAGGGTGTCTCACGATTGGATCGTCGATATACAGCGGCGCTAATCGCTCGCCTCTGAATCGTCCGGCAATCACCTCCATTGCTGCACGTGCGACTCGTTTGAAAAAAGGAAACAAGGTAGCCGACTGACCAGTATAATTATCTATGCCACCTTTGTACAACCCGTGTATAATGCCTAACTAGACGCGCTATCGCATATTTACTTTCGCCTTAGGATCACTCGATATTGATGATGATGATGATTGTCCTCGAATGGTTGGGGGAGGCGGTGCTTCACTTCGACTTCCTCGTTCTCCGCGAACACGATGCGGCGTCTTGTGAAGCTGACAGTTGACAAATAGGTGGCGCATTACCGTGTTGTGTGTGTGTCTTTTTTTCTTTTAATTTGTTAAGTTAAAACGTAGTGTCATCATCATATAATATTCCTATTTCTGTGCGCCCTATATCGGCCCCTCAACCTGGGATATCGCAGATGGCGCCGAATTCCTTTTAGGTACTGCGTTCAGGAGTTTCGTGGTCCGCTCTCAAGTTCGCTCTGTTGCGTTACTTTAATAACAACGATAATGATAATAATTATAATATGAAATTATGTTCTGGCAAAATAATATAAAAGGGGGACACCAGTGGTAGAAAAGGATGCCGTAATGTGACAGATCGTAGGATTTCCCGACTATCGAGTGCGGCGTCTTGAGCCAACCAACCTCCTCTTGCGTTTCGCGGCGAATCCGCACTTATATGATGCCGTCGGGAATCGAACCCGCGATCTTGCACTGAACAGCAGGACCCCTGTATACATATATAGACACTGAGCTGCCCGCCGCTGTACGTCGGTCAGCCGCTACTTTTGGAGCACCCTATAGGCATAAGCGGGGCCATGGCGGTTGTGTCGCATATGTACGAAAGTATAGGACCACGTCTTCGCGGACAACCGTCCGAGCCAGGCCTTGTCCGCGTTCCATTCCGTATCGCGTCCGTGCGCGCGATCCTTCGCCAGCTGCATCTGCATAGCATAGCCTTCCGAGGCCGTACGTACTCGCCTGTTTACGCACTCGCTCTCCCACCTGGCGCCATTCCGCGAACTCCGGGAGGGACGACGACGACCCGTTTCAATGTCTCCGCCCCATTTCCGATATCGCGAGCCGCGTCAGCTTACGTGCCGACGCTCTGCATGTATATACCTATAAAAGCGCGCTGTGTATGCGATCTTAGAAAAGAAAGCGGTTCGCCTTCGCCGTTCAATGCCGCGACCGCGGACACCACGGGAGGACCGTTGTGACGGCCGCCGCTGCGTGACCCGATTCCACGACGGGCGAGCGACTTAATTCTGCAGACAACGAACGGCCCCCGTGTGTGTGTGTGTTGTTGCGTGCGGCGTCCTCGGGATGGCCTCAAAAAACCGCACTTTCTCGGAAGCTGACCTCGCGCGCGTATAGGTGTCTATTCAAAAGAGAAACAGCCTGCGGCTTTAAATTTGATGAATACGTTACAATGTGCGCGCGTATCCTTCGCTTCCCTCTTTCCCCTTTCTCTCTCTCTCTCTTTCTATGTGCGCGTGAAACCGGGATATGAAACTCGTGATTGGGTCTTATGTAGAGGCACTGACTCTGGAGCCGGTGTGTCTTCGATGTCGTAGTCATACCTTCGTTAATAAGAAGTTATGCTATAGCTTATATTCAGCGTGGTACGAGGTATAGTCAAACCGGTAAACGGGAGTCACTAACTTGTTTTGCATTTGCACGTAACCGTCGCCATTGCAATCATTTATGCATTCTGGTTGTCTTCAGCTTTGAGGCCATACGTGCATACATTTATTTCTTTCCTTGTTTGTTTGTTTGTTTATTCGTTTATTTGTTATTCATAACGACGTTGCGTCACTCTCACGGAGCAAACTATGCTTGCGTTAGTGTCTTATAATAACGGCGTCGAAAAATTAACTCAGAAGCATGTTTCAAGCTTCACAGAAGACCAAATGCGTCGCTTCGCTAAGAATAGCCAAGCATTTTTCTTATTTTTCTCTTGCATTTTCGAAGAGCACCGCACGCACGTTGCGCAGCACGCAATGTCGATGTCGATGTGTCGCTTCGATATGCGTGTGAACCTCATATACGTACGGAAAGCTGAAACCGGTTTCTTGTGCGCATATTTTTTTTGTACCCCGCATGTGCGCGTTATCTCTTTACGGAATCGACGTTCGTGTCGCCATTCAAGCGGGATTTTCTATTTTTTGCTCGCGCCCTTATCGCTGAATATTCTTTGTTTATTGTTTCCACCTCCTCAGCCACGGCCGTGACGCGGTTAGACACAGTCACATAGTATATGCAAGTACAGCCGGGCCTGCGGTGCCTAATGAGCCGAAGAGCAGATTGCGACGCGCGCTTAACGATACATTTTGTTTCGTTTCTGCGTACAAGAACTATCTTGTTGTTTATACGATCAACTCTGCCGGGACGTTTCTGAGAAGCGGTCTCGCTATTTTTAAGGAGACGCTCGCTATATTTTTACTCCTTGCCGTTAGTACAAAGTGCTCCCTTATCATTATTACTGTTTAACCACCGTGAATGCGAACGTTACTATAGAATAGCGTGCTCGCACGTACCAACAGAATGAAGCTGTCGCAACGGTCGGAAATATACACGGTCTTTAGTATAGGAAAGTGCTCAACCCCCCCCCCCCTTAACTTTCCTTCTACCTCTCGCGAGCTCTTTACCTGTGCAGCCATCATTCTTTTTGTCCCTTTTCCTGGAACGAGGGTGTTTTTCTTACTAGTTTTTCTTCCTTCGCTTATGCAACTCATTATCCGGAACTTGCTGCGTGGCCCGTCTCGTTTCTCTTCTCTTCAGCTCGACGACGACGGCTGTTCGTGCGTATTTTTAGACGTGAACTGATCGCTGCAGTTGAGAGGAAACCTCGCGTTCCCGGAATTTGACGCACGCTGTCGCGCGCATGCCGCACCGCGCTTGGCTGCCAGATTATTATAATTAACGCGGCAAAAACTTCCGCTGCCGGGGACCGTCTTGAAGAAGTGTGGTGCAGCTGCCGCCTCCGCGGCTGCCGATATTTCGTTCCGGCCATACATATACGCATACATTATGATAGAAACTAAGAGCGCACGAGACGAGGACAGAGAAGAGGCTTAATTGAGGCGCACGAGCGCTCGTGTGGCTCAAGCCAACGTGCCCAAACATGCCCAAACAGTCTTCAGGTCTTGCCAACAGGCCCGAACAGTCACTATATTTGTCGGCCTTGCAGACAGTCCAAAATGTGAGGATATTAACGCGATAGCATTAAAGAGCTCGTTTTGCAGAAATTCCGGTGTCGGCGTCGGTGTCGTCGGTTGTGAGCGAAAAATCATCTTGTCCGTGACCGAAAAATCGAGAAAGCTGCAAATAAAATAATAAAAATTTTGTGTCCGAGTGAGAATCGAACCCAGGCCGTCTGCGTGGCGAGCGGATGTTCTACCACACATCCACCCCTATCCTTGGAACTACACTGAAAGTAACTTTCATGCTTCGCAAACGTACGCGTCCTGTATAGGTGTCACGGTACGAGATGCAATATCGCAGTAATATTGCGTGGTATAAGCGTACATTGCCATCGGGCGCCACACCATGTGAATATACCATAACGATTTGGTGGTTTAAAGCCAACTGCCCATTACAAAAGGCACACACATTACTGCGCATGTTCCCTTAAGACCACGTAGTGGGTGCATCGCAACCTCGAAAACGTTGCTCGCGTATAATTGCTCCTGGTTTGAAGCATGCTACCCGTTACATAAGGCACACACCTTAGTGCGCGCATTCTGTTCAATACACGTCGGTGCACTGATACTTCTAAAGAAATGTCACGCGCATAGACGTTCAAACACGCCACCGGGCTCTTGACACGCTTGTGTTGGATTCTGTGTAGTCTACCAGCGCCAACGACGCTGCGGTGTCTTCCTCATCGAGTTTTGGTGGGGCGTCAGTGTCAAGGGGGGCCACGAAAGACGGAGGCAGAGAAGGCAGACACCAAAGCTCGGCGTGCTGTGGCTATGCGACCACTTTGTACTTCGTCAATTACATTGCGGTAATGCACAATGTGAACTTCTCGAGTAACAACATACATTAAGAAGTATGCACTAAGTCGTCGAAGTATGCGGGCAGGATGTCGCTATCGCGTTTAACTCTTAAAGGCGAAGCTTAAGCGTCCCCCATTTTTTTTAGCTTTTATTTCGTTCTCTTTTCAGTCCTTTCGTTTCCGTAAAACTTGTCAACCATTCAGATGCACTTTTAATGCGTGATATGTTTGCAAAATGTGCTCTTTTTGTTATTACTTCTTAGCAACTGCGTTCCCGGAATTGTGCCGGCAGCAGGTGCGTTTCGAAAAGTTTACGTTGAATTATTGAATTATATATATATATATATATATATATATATATATATATATATATATATGCGCGCGCGCGCGCGTTTGTGTGTGTGTGTGTGTGTGTGTGTGGTGTGTGTGTGTGTGTGTGTGTGTGTGTGTGTGTGTGTGTGTGTGTGTGTGTGTGTGTGTGTGTGTGTGTGTGTGTGTGATTTTCTTTCGCCCTCGAGCTGCAAACGGTAGTTTTTTTTTTTGCCCAAAACATGTCTTTCTTTTTTTCTGAAGCATTTGTAGCACGTCGTTAAACAGCAGGGCTTATGTGCAGCAGTTTAGAAAAATATATATATATATATTTAACGTGAATATGCGCTCCATCAAGAAAGAGTATATGTTTCTGCTTCAGTGAGATCTAGAAAAAGGTCCAGGGCACTGTCGGGCACTATGTGGCCTTTAGCAGAGACCTATAAAAAAGAAAGATAATAAAAACGTTTCGAGCAGTTCTAGAAGCTTCATTTAGGATATATACTTCGATGATATTACGTTGGGCCGTTGACTCGACTAAATTTATTCAGGCCAAACAGGTCATCAGATGAGAGTTTATATAGAAATTACGGGCCTTTGCTACACGGTAGAATTGCCCGGTATGTGTACTGCCCTTACCCTCTCGTTACTTTCTCTATTTCTTTTTTTTTTTTTTTTCTCAACACGGAGTAGATGGCTGGAGGAATAAGCTGCAACACGCGGTTCTTGTCGTCGAATCGTTCCAAGGCTGCGGCCTACTCACTCGAAATATTATAGAAATAATAAACACCGTCTCTCAATGCTGGCATTATAATTAAATCACTTCTTCACCGCGTTGCAGATCATGCTGAACGCGGCCGTACCTCAGACCGACATATGAGCATTTTATACTCGATAAGACTGCCCTCTGCCCCGACCTCGTGTCTCTCCCTAGCGGCGCCCAGGTCTGCCGTCGTTGAGGAAAGTGTCCGTATTTAGAAGTAAACGCCGCACGCGCGCAGTGGCAACACCTGGGCGCTCGATTCCAAGAATCTGCCCTCGCCCCCTTCTTTTCCACGCAGAGGTAGCAAGAGCGCATTTCCACAGCCGTCAGACACCGAATAGATACTTTATATATAGCGACGGACGCGGCTTGTCGTCGTTACATCTTCTGTGTGAACTGTTACGTAACGGCTTTCGCCGTCAGGAGGGGAGAATGAGCGACTGCCGTCTTGTGCGCGCCAAAGGAGCCCGTGTCACCGGAATTTGCCGCCGGTGCGCGGAACATATCTCCGGGCCACGTGCTTCACGGCAAATGCGAATTCATGCTCTGTTAATGCGCGAACTTTCTTGTTTAATCAACTGTGTAGGTCGCAAAAACTACGACGTGCTAAAAAATTTTAGTTATGTTATGCCCGCAGGCTGAGCGGAAGTACGGCTTTTTTTTTTTTTTTTTCAGATCCCATATCATGGGCCCTTTTCTCCTTTTATAGAACACAGGGAAGTAGGGGGAAAAATCTTTTTTCTCGTTTAGCTCGCTAGTTCGATGTCATTGCTCGTACACGGTAAATAATTGTAAAGGAAATTGGTTAATATCGGCTTTGGGACATTCTCATCTCGTCACTGCTAGGGTCATGTGTCAACGAACATTCGCCGCTGTACATGTTTGACATTTTCTGCGATAGCAGTTAATTAAGCCTAACGAATTAAGCCACCCTTCTCTTACCAGGTGCACCCGAGCAGTGACGTTTCCGATGTGGAATAGCCTCTTGGGGAGGAGTAGCTGCCGGAGTAGCCGCGCATACTCCTGGGGAGGAGTATGCGCATCAAACGACAAATGCACGAAACGCCATTGTGAGGCTTTCTATAGATGATTTTCATAAGGCACATGGGCGCCGCTATCTTGGGTTGTTGAGCGATTGTTCTGCTTTTGTATACCGCGACGTGAAATAATGAGGGCCCGTATTCGCAGAAACGTCTTACGCAAAAAAAAAAAAATGTTAGAGAGTATTTCAGCCAATCAGGATGCGAGACATATCATTAGCGAATCCGGCATACCAACGGGAAAGCGCACTTACGAAAGAGAAGTTTTGTGAATTCGGCCCAAGCTCATGAAACGCCGAATGCACCAACCCAACTGTTTCCATGCGTATGCGTCTACCGTAGCGCAGTTCGTTTAGCGCAGTTCGTTTTGTTGAAGACACAAAACTGCGAGGTTTCAGCCCAATATGGCGGCACCGAAACCCACGAGTAAAATATAGTCTGTAGTAAAAAAAAATCGTATAGAAAGACGCGGTCATGGGAAAATGCAGCTCCTGCTGTGGCGTTGTTATTATTAATACTGTTATTTCCCGGTACTAGCTCGGCTGAGTTCCTAGAATGGGCATAACCTGTCGTCGGCAAGCTTGTCGCGAGCGTGGGAGGATTCCCGGGTCTTTATAGAAAGCCGCGTGGGCGCGCCTCGTGTCGCATCTGCGGGAAAGAAGGAACCTGCTCAAGATGCGCGAGATGATACGCCGGGAAAAGATATATAAAGAAAGTGGTGCGTTGCTGGGAAGTTGAAAGGAAGGGAGCGGGACAAAAGGAAATGGCGGCGAGCCGGGCAGGCGCGGGAAGAAAAGATGGAGATGAAAAGATAAAACACGCCGGCGCTCGTGTAGGGCTTCGAAGAGTCCCAGTGCCCTATATTTAGCAGCTGCACGTTTGAACGGCCTGATTCGGGCGAAAGGAAAACAAGATTTTAGCTAAAAGCGCGGGAGTAAGCCGCCTCTCGCCGCTCACTCGCGCTTTTCGGTTGCGGAAAACACACTACCGCGGCAACCTTTATGAGAGCGTTTAGAGTCTTACACGACAACTGTGAAGCATGGCGGCCCAGCTGTTCGGAGAATGTCCTGCCGATTGTTTTCTCAAATCTGAAGGTAGCGTGTGCCGATGTGTTGCCGATATAACTTTGATTTAAATTGCTGTTAGATTAGCTTGCGAAGCGAAGGAAATCCTTCAAGATCGTACCATAGCGTATTCCTTCCCTTCTCCTCGCGCTGCGATTTCTGAATGGTGGTGTCCTGACTTACCGTGTTTACTTGCAAACTACTATAGAGCTGGTTAACGATCGCTAGTGTCGGCTTATAGTATAGGCTACTGTTGGCTGGTGTTGAGTAATGTTGCCTAAATGGTGGCTAATGATGGCTAAATAGCTGCCAGCCTTGGTTGGCGTTGCCAAATGTTGCCTAAATGATGGTTAATGTTGGCTATAACATCAACATTGTCTTCATTCAGCCGCTATCAAATGACGCTCGATCACTGGTTTACATAGACAACAGCCTGAGTTGGCTCTGAATCATTATGACAGTTCATTTCCGCGTAGCGTACGTATGTTCACAGGAATGAATGCCGTCTTCAACGGTGCCACTCTTTCCACTCGCGCCTCTCTCGCGTGTCCCGACGCTGACGCAGTGATGAAACGGTGCGAGATCCCCAGCGTATGTGTGTGTGTGTGCCGAAGAAGTAAACAACATTCCAGTAGGTCTGGCGTGGTTCGCACGCATGCGACCCCTTAGGGGTTTCCACCCGCGGCGACAGAAGCAGCGTGTTCGTCATCGACACGGCTCCCGGGCTCTCCTCCTCCTCCTCCATTCCTCCGGTGGCTCAGCCGCAGGCAAGGAAGGGCTCCGAGATGGTCGCCCATGCGTGCAGACACCGACTTGTCTCGCTTTTATCCGGGCCGTGGCAGCGGTGGGTTCGTGCCTGCAGAAAACCCCCTGTGGCGCGTTTCTGGCAGTGGAGTATACGCTAGGCAAACAAGCATTTTGTACGCTGCAACTGATTACTGTCGGCACGTATTCTTGATGCCTGGCAATAGCGTGAACACTGGCCCCTTGGTCAACCCGGCCCTTGTTTTCGTCATGGGATCTGTTCGTTAAGAAAGTTCTTCAATAGTTGTAGTAGTTAGCTTTATTAACGGGCAACAAATCGCGTGGCGATGCTGAAAGTGGTGAACTGGCTTCGATCTGCGGCTTGCGCGCAATACATGCGTTCAGTTAACGCTTCCGCAGTTTGCTTTCAGACACGAAGTTGAACTTAACGATAAATTAGCGATAACTCGAGCTGACGAGTGACCAAAGTGGAAAAAATAATGCGGTGAGTTTCAGTTTGTTTTCACGACCTCCGCGGCCACCTCCCCGACCACCACTACCATGATTGCTTCGTCAGCGTCGTGTTGCCCGAAAAGCGTCATGTTGCCAGGCGCGCGAAACACGATTGACAGGTTTGGCGCGTGCATGCAGCTGTGTTTTGGAAGCGCGCTCTTGCGAAAGCCTCGCATTTACGTCTTGTCAACCAGCCGCGTGAGTCGGCACTAGTTGCCCTTTACCGCGGTATTTATCCCCGTTGCTCGAGAAGCAATAATTCATGCCAGTCGATGGCGAGGTCGACACGACCTTGCGGTCTATAAATAGAGGCCGAGCAAAGGTGACGGGAGCAGCAGCGGCGCTGTTTTTTCTCCCTTTCTCTTTCGCTGTTCCACTGCCGTGTTGTAGGCCTTGGACCGAGCTGGTACTTCAATTTTAATGAACGTTGTGAACTTGCTGGAGGCGTCGTATATGTGTCGGCTTCATTGCGCCGAGTTGTGGCAGATTATTGCGCAGCGCCTCTTTAAACAATGCGATGAATCTATCAAAAACAAACACGCCAGTCAGCCCTGCATTAAAGGGCAGAAGGAGGGTAGAGTCCGGTGCACTTCAAGGTCGATATCCAAGTCTTGTGCGCGAGTTTCCACGCCGATAGAATCACGTTTCTTTCGTCCCATAGAGGACAAATCTATTCTTTGTTATTGCTGTGGACAGTAAATCTTTATGCCCTTTACCAGACCATCACATTTTCGTATGCTTCGTTTGCGCGATTGGAGCATGATCAGCAGTCGGAGCAAAAAACACCAAGCACGCGTGGTTAATTGCTATATATGACGAAGTAGACCGGTGCGTCACCACGTTATAGTGCAAAGTATGATTGGAATTCTTGGCAGCTGTGATGAGAATTGTCTAAAAAGAAAGAAAGTCGCCTCCGCTTTTAATAGAACATTTGCAACCTTGTTGTGCTATATGCACGGCTGCCAGTGCCTACAAGACTGGATAAATGCGCTTAACGGCAACCTAGTCTATATATAATGAGGCATTGTTTTACGAAATGCCAACTACATCCCAGTTATCACTCCAAAAAATATGAATATACGAAACTGGCGTTACCGTCATTTTAGTTTATTTCACTGCTTTCATTCGGTGGCTGCGATACCTCACGTTTCTCTTGCCCCGCGATATAATGAATAATCTGCGGTCACGCCTTCGACGACCAATTTAGCTCGACGGGCCACGGACGGCGGTCGATGGTTTAATTGGAAGGCGGCCCCCGAGCCGGTACGCTGTTTTTACGCGCGCCAGCGCCGCGCCCCGTTTAAAGCAAGTTTTACGATCGGAGATTGCGGGCGGCAGTTCGAAGAAAGCGAACCGAATGCCTCATTCGGTGCAGGCCCGTTATCTCGCCGATGCATACTACGCAACCAGCGGGCCTAAATACGCTCTCCGTTGGCGCTGTGGGAGAGAGCGAAATACTGTATATACACCCCCCGCACGCCGGTGATAACCTCCGGTGTTGCTCTTTACTACAAGCCATCACACGACGAGCCGCGGGTCCCCGATCGTTGCGATGCCTGTCAACTCGGGTCGGACACCCTTTCGTCTCAGTGGCGCGCTATTAGGGGAACGGGTTGTGCGACCCCCCGCCACTCTCATTTTGGCGACCTTTGCCTGGAGACATACAGTGTGGTGCAGTCTCTAAAGGGGACGCGCAGGGGTAGCGTGCAAGTTCGTCGTTCGGCCCGAAGAGACCGCAAGCGTGTCTGTGAGGTGCGTGCGTGCGTGTGTGAGTGAGAAAGAAAAGCGCGCGCGCCCACGCCGCTGCGGGGTTCGGGCTCCGAGCGCCGAAGCCCGGCCGCCGGGGTGCCCGTATCGATCCGCGACAGTCTCCGCGCCCCCAAAATAGCGGGGGCTGCCACGCGGAAGGCTATTTTTAGAGCAACCCGGGGCCCACGCGGTCACGTGGCCTCCCCTTTCTCCCCTTCCTCCGGTGCTGCTGCTCCGGTGCACTTGGAAGAAGAGGAGGGGGAGGAGGAGGGAACAGCCCGGCGGGGGGTTTTGAACGCCGGCCCTGCTTCGCGGACGCTATATTTCGCGCGGCTTGTGTCTTCTCTTCGTCGTCCGTGGTCGCCATGTTCCGAGTGGGCGAGCTTGAAGATACCTTTGTTTTCTCTGTCCATTTCTTAAAAACGGTTTCATTTCGGCCTACCTATAAGTCGGCACGTGTTTGCGTACGCATGGCTTGCGGTGTGGGATGGACAGAGAAATGATTTGTGGGTTTATGGTGGTTGTCTTGCACTTCGCTCGAGTGGCAACCGCCGTCACTCCAGCGAACGCAGCCGCTGGGGAAAAAATAAAAAAGAATCGATGCTTCCTGGAGAATCTTTCTCTTCCTTTCACTTCCGTTCCTCGTATACCTCCCTAATTTCGCGCTGGCAGCGTGGGCGGTGCACAGTCGCTTCACCCACGCGCGCGACGCCGGTTGCGTAGGTGGGGCGGAGAATGCCGTACTGAAGAATAAGCGAGGGCTTAAAATAACGTGAAATCACGTGTACATCGTATTTGAACACTACACCGTATGAGAGGAATATAACAGCTTGAAATAAAGAAAAAGCAGGATTTAATGGCCAACTGTTTGAGAACAGTTAAAATGATGTTTGAAACAGATTCGGTTTATATATATATATATATATATATATATATATAAAGCGGCGTGTGTGCTATATGCCATACATAGACAACAATGAAGATGGGGAGGTTTAACGGACTCCTTCTAGTGCACAGTGGGGATTCGAAGACGAGGAAGACGTCTCCTGTTCTGCTGACTAACAAGCCGTTTCTCTGTCTTGTGCAAGGTGTTGTATCCTGTTCACGTTGTACCGCGACAATATATTAGTATTAGAGGAAGGCAGAGAGGTAGGCCAAACCATCGTGAACGAAGTGGCAAAAAGGAAAGGGAAGAAACAGAGGATGATGGTGGGGACCGAAATAAGGACGTTGCACCGCCCATACTGATCGCACTCTTCGGCGGTTGTCCTTTCAGCAGGGCTGAAAAACAATACCTACTGCCCCAGGAATGAATAGCATCGCAAGACACTGTAATGCAAAGGGTTCACTTCACAATATCGTGACAGGCATGTCGTCGGGCGAGTTGAAAGCGACGCTGCGACGCCGTATCAGAAATATGTTCATATACGTGGTTGCCGCTTCAACGCGCCCCGATGTCAAGCATTGCTTGCAGGCTCTGTGTGCAAATAAGCGTGGGCATGTGCAAGGGGGGGGGGGTCATATATACAGACCCCCCCCCCTCCATTTATGTAAAAGGGGCGCCATTTCTGCCCCATACGTTTTCTGAGTCGGACCTTTCATGCGATTTTATAGCGCGCAAGGTTGTAGCTACGCATGCTTTTTGACGATGATGGCGACCAAGGGCCCCTGATGTTGCATTCAAAGAAATGTTTACTTCCCACATTGAACCCCGGAAAGCCGGGGACCAATGACAGGCCATTGTGATACGCACGTCATAGCTTGATTTTCATTTTTCTATCCATGACGGAGCTTGTTTTCTTTCGGACTCGACCAAGCGTGGAGGGGAGGGGGTGCGTGGAATCTTGCCCCCCCCCTCCTAATCGAGAACCCTGCGCACGCCTATGCAAATAAGCAAGGCGCCCCATTGGCCCACTGAGCCGGTCAGCATTGTTTTCGCACTGACATGAATCACAGAAACTGGGACTGGCGTATCTCGCCCAATAGGCTCCGACGGGGGCGCGCGCCTCTCCCGTTCTTGACCCATAGGTCTTGACCCGAGCTCCGACCCGCTTCGCTGGGGGCTCCTTCTCCTCCTCCAATGACCGACCTCGGTTGATGCCAGAAGCACACAGCTCCTCCTCCCACTTCCTTTCGACATGGCCTGCTGCTGCAGCGACAACAGAGCAGCCAGACGCGTTTGGGCCGCTCGTTTCGCCCGAGAGGGGCAGCGGTTCAGACTCCGAGGTCGCTTCCTTACCGAGGAAGAAAAAAATAATAGTAAGAGAGAGGCGGGAGGAGCCGCAGCGCACCCCGCGAAGCCGGAGCACTTCTTCGGTGCCATCGGTCGTAGACTATATTTAGAAAAAGCTCCGGATACGACGAGCCTCTCTTCGCCTTCGTTGTGATGGTGGTGGTAGCCCACGTTTTTCTCTCCTTATTTATTTTTCTTTTTTCCCGTAAGCTCGGGCGCGGGCCCTCTCACTCGGTCGGACGGCTTTCGCATTCCCTTAGTTTCCTCTCGTTTTCCCTCTGCCTCACCACGATGTTCGTCTTCAAGCCTGCTTATCCCTATCTCTCTTTCGCGTAGAAACGCTCGCCTGTCTCCAGTGGCTACCGCTTGCTTCGACGCTGCTCTCTCTCTCTCTCTCTCTCACAGATTCTGTTGTTTCGGCCGTTGTTCGGTGTTGCGTGCTTGCCCTCGGTGTTTTGACTCGCGCTCTCCTCCGACACCACCCTTCTCCGGCCACCCTCTCCCTCCACGTTTTATTTTTTTCTTTTCTTCTTTCCCGCGTCGCCCCGATCGGGAGACTGTAAGGGCGGCTAACCTCCGCTCGTATATAACTTTGGCTCACCATCGATTGCGTTTCGAGCAGAGTGCACTATATTTAGACGACTGCTCGCACCGTGGCGCATTCGCCTATGTGTGTATGCAGTTATGTACCGAACGTGCCTCACCCCCCCCCCCCTTGTCCCCTCGCCACTTCTTGCCTTGCCCATATCTCTCTCCTACGCCCGTAAACGCTCGCATCAACTGATATTATTGGCGTTCCACACTCTCGCCTGCCCTTGCGGTAAATGAGGAGTGATGGTCGAGGCGGACCTGCAGTCATGAGCAGCGGTACAACTCAACTGTCTGGATTGTTTACGTTTTTCGCGGGCTGTCTATATATATATATATATATATATATATATATATATATATATATATATATATATATATATATATATATATATATATATATAGGCGCACACACACACAGGGTCTGTCATGAAAGTAATGTCAGTGATCTATTGTTATGCCACTGGTAGTAGGGAGCGCATAAAGTCTGCAGGCGGTCGCAGAGACTTTTCGACTCTAAGTACTTCAATAACGCCTTCGCTGTCTTCTGCGCCTTCAAGGCAAATGTGCATGGTCCAAGAATCTTGGCAGCAGAAAATGGTCTCGAGACCACTTGGTTCAGAAACGTACGGAATGGGTCCGGATCCTGGTAAACATTCGACGCTTAATTGGTATGTATGATTCACAAGGACGCTTCGTAATTCATTTGTTTCATAATCATCTACTAAAGGTATATACATGCGTTTTTTTTCGTTTTTTTTTAATGAAGCCTTGTCTGTAAGCAGGGCTTCATTAACATCTTCAAACAGCTTATAGACGACTCTCTCTGTCGACCCAAGACAGTTCTCACATATTTTCATTGAAAAGTCTTTCACCATCGTGGGAAGCTAGCAGGGTAACTCTGCTTTTACTTCTACGAATCATCTGTGTACATATATAGACTACCTAAGTGGTTTCTGTCTGTGGCGGGTAGGGGGAACGTGACACGGTACTTTCGTCCACGCTGTAAGCGCTGCGGAAGCCGAGAACGGAAATGCTTCCGCGGGGAATATTAAGGACCGAGATATTCTCGAATGGTCTCCCGTCATCCGCGCATGCTCGGCGTCCCGATACCACGTCGGTCGCGCGCGCGCGCCTATTTCGGCACGCTGCGTTGCCATGCGGAACACCCCTCCTCCTCGCTCTGTCCACGTTGCTTCTGCTGCGACGCGCGTTCTATGCGCACATGTTAGCTTGTGACAGAGACCCAGAGCAACGGCTGCATGCGTTTTATAAGAGTATGAAGGAGAAGGAATGAGCGAAATAATCATGATAAAAATGGAGCTCTGCGCTCTTCTATATTCGTGTGACGTAAGGAAGGTGCGGCCCCTATATTTAGTACCGGGCATGTGCACGGAGGCTAAATATATTTAAGCGCGTGCACGCCTCCACACACACACACACACACACACAAAGGCGAATGTACATTGCAGGGACCGTGCAGTGCGCACGACTTCCTGGCTGCGTCTTGCTCTGCGTAATAAGACGGTCCCGCGTCGCGTAAGAAATATATAAACAACACCAAAAAGAAAAAAAAAGAAATGCGGCAACTCGGCGACCACATGTGCGCCGTCTCAAACGGCCTACATTTTCGCAATCTCCGCATCGCGGATGTGAATTTTTTTTTTTTTTTCGCTGTAACACATGTTCCCTCGTAATGCGAGATATGCGTTTCGATTTCGTTACTTTTTCTTTTTAATTCCTTGCTTCGTTGGTCCTCTTTGATCTCGTTGTGAGTATAGCCCACTGCATACGCGATGGCTGGGAAGCGTTTTGTTATAGGAACGAAGCGCAGAATACACGCATGCGTCTATATTTTTAGCCGCGCCAAAGAAGACAGAGGTGTTCGACGTCGTTATACATTCTAGCTTTCGTTAAAAGCAGCGTAAAAATAAAACCAACGGACTGACTTGCGGCGTTTGAGACGCACCCATTAATAGACGAACGTTGCTGTCGCTTAGAACTTGCTTCTCGTAATGCGAGCTTAACTTCCTTCTTCGTTTTTCTTTTTTTTTTCTTCTCTCTTTTGTCGGTATTCTTTGACATCGCTGTGAATAGCCTCGCACAAACGTCATAGCTGCTTGGAAACGTTTGATATAGGAATGAAATGCTGCAGTGCTTGCGTGTATCGATATTTATAGCCGCCAACTAAATGGTAGCGGAGTTCGACGCTGTTCAAGCGCTATATTTAAGCGCGTGTTAAAGGTAGCTTAAAGATCAAAGCAAGTCTTGCCTATATATATATATATATATATATATATATATATATATATCACTCAGTAACAGACGAGTGTGGCTACCGTTGGAGCGTGTCGTGGTGACGTCGTAATATATCATATATATATCTGTAGGTGCCTGAAACGCGACTTGCGAAACGTGTTCGCTATATCTTTAACACCGTCCACAAGCGTTCAGGGAACCACTTGTATTCGCGCGATTACCTTGGCGCAGTGGAGGACGGGGGTTTTCCTGATATATTCCTACCATATCTGGGATGCGCCGGTGCACTGTTTACTGGAACCGATCAGGGAACGAAACCCCAAAGGCAGCAACGCACCCCCCCCCCCCCCCTTTCTTTTTGTTTCTTTACCTCCTTATGTTTTGTATGTATTGTCACAGCCTCGTATCTCGCGTAAAATGACCACGTCGCAAAAGCGAATCTGTCGTCCAATTGGCACTACAGGAGTGGCTTGCACAGTTGGTGTATGAACAGGTTACCTTTGCAACTGTCTATGCGCTGTGAGTTTAACACCGCTACGCCTGGACACCGTTTCACTTCAGTGACGTCACAAACAGCTGGCTATTAGCTTTTAGCGAAGTTTTTCACGCCTACATCAGAACATGGAGGTATCAAAATATGCCTATAGCGATATAAGATCGGTACGGACCGTACTTCCCAGTAACAATGTACTGCAGAATTCTTTCTTGACCGCGCTAGTGTTATAGTAAAGGACATGTACCTAGGGCTTTGTGCATTGTAGTAGCATCAAACTGTTAGCTCGCAGCCCTTATTGCCGCAATATATCTACGACATTGTGTGTGTATGTACGCGAATACAGATAGGCGAGGCGACAGTTTGCTCACGCTTTTTTGGACGGACGCCTCTGGCAGTATCCGTGCCAAAGGTGCGCATGCAGACCGTGTGGAACAAAAACGAAGATCTCTGGAAACCTGCGACCTCGTTCACGGAAAGAACCCTCTAAATATAGCGGTTGAGAAACGGAACGCTCGGCCTAGACACGACGCACCCCATTTGTCACCATTTCGTCGGCGCAAACAACGACAGTTTTAAAATCGCCCCCGCCACAAGCTGCACGTGAGGTGGTAAACAAAAAACATGTGTAGCCTATAGGCATACTGAGGCTTTGTTCTTTTCATACCTCACAATAAAGAATGTAACTAGGCCCGAGTGTACGCGGTCTAAATTGATAGCATCAAGTCGAGCTTATGTATAGGAACTTCAAGGTCCGACATTTTTTAAAGCGATTTCCTTAGGCCAAGTACACGAGACGGTAATCCACCTATATACTACATTGGTTTGTTAAAGTTTATTAATTATTATTACTATAAAAAGAAATGACAGGTGAGACATAGCGCTCTGTCTCGTCTACCTGTCTTCGTGTACTTGCGCTGAACAAATCGCTTTAAAAAATGGCGTATCTACAAGCTCAAACATTCAAGCTCAGGAAGTTCAAGATAGCGTCGTACTTTCCTTTTTTTTTTCTTTAAGTTCAATGTAACGTCGTACTTTCCTTTTTTTTTTTGTAACCAAGCCCCCTGTTATGGTCCTGTCACCGTCACGGTCTTGTCATGGTCTTGTCATGTCACGGTACGATTTGCCATTTTTTTTTAAACTGAAAAGGCATAAGTTCTAACGAAGCCTAAACTAACGCCTTATCTATTAACATTTTAGCGAAAAAAACAGTGCTTCGGAGCAATACAGGAGACGAGACGTGCGATTCGCGTTCTCATTCTCTTGTTTACCACGCACTGGCTGACTGAAGCGTATACGCGGCATGCAGGCACGCAAATCGTATGTACGAACGCTCGGCGAGAGGTGTTTTGGTCGCGTTCGAGGCGTTCACTTCACATATTCGGCACATAGTACGTGCGCGCACCGAAGTACACTGTGAATATATATACATACACGTGCCTCCGTGTAATACAGACGGCCGGGTCCATGCATGATTCACGAACGTCCGGCCTCCACGTGGATCGAAACAACGCCGCGTGAGCAAAAAGTGGTATATCCGAACACTACGGCGGAACTGGGATTTGCATTGCATGAGACTTCCCGTCGGCAGCGAAACCTTTTGGGCACTCCCCTGCCGGTCCACAGGCTCCGGACGTCCTTCGCGCCGCGGCTGCAGAGAAGAGGCGCTCCCCGGCGATGCGTGCAACCGCGCACACAGTGTCGATCTTGCGGCGGCTGTGCTATATAATTCGGGGGCTATTCCACTCGTCACGTTTGCTGTCATTCTGTGCTGATATAGAGAGAGGAATACAGGAAAGGCACTGAGGTTAACTAGACTGCGTCCAGTTTGCTACCCTACATACGGGGAGGGGAATGAGGGGTAAAAGAGAGAGAGAGAAAAGATAAAACCACCAATGCACACATTTCACAACACACGCACACACACACACACACACGCGCGCGCACGCACACAGGCACTCACGCACGTACACACACACTGTGCAGCGTATCGCAGGCGGTCGCTCAATACTGTTGCCTTAAAGAACTGCGAGGCCAGGCTCCGGGCTCCCAGCTGTCAAAGACTTGTACCTCACGTGTAATACGTGCTGCCATTCTCAAAAGCCAACCTCAGTTCGCGATGTATACACGGAGCCACAGAGGCTCCGCTCCCTCCACGGACGTGGATTCGATCCGAAAGTGGCCGCTTATATAGCCGGAACATAATTATTAATGGCACTCTTATGCGCAAATATTCCGAAACGTCCCGACTGTAAGATCCCGGTGCGTACTCGCCGTCATGTCACTCCGCTTGATGTCTTTTCGCGCACTTGTTAATACACGACTTTCGTTCTTTCTTTCTTTATTTTTTTTTTATTTCGAGGAAGGCCCTGAGAATATATGTTCTTCTATGTCGAGATTTGGGGCGTTCTTTTGCGCGGTGAAAGGCTGCGCTGAAGCTTCGCAGTTTGCACTGGATTTTTTTTTCTTTTTTGAAGCGCGACAGAAAGCACGTAAGAGCAGATCGGGTGCGTGGTGGACAAGTCCAACACGAACATGGCAGTGAAAGTCACGAGGTGTGCGATTATGAGGTTTCAGACACACGTAGTCGTTGAACAAGCCCCTTATCCAACAAGCCCTTTGTCGAACAAGTCTCCTTGTCGAAGCGTTGGCTGCAACGGCATTCCTTGCGCTATACGACTTCTCATCACTCTCCGTGAACGTGTGTAATAGTAGTCGCTGTGCCTTGACATCTTTCGCAATTCATGAGCTCCCTGTTCTCGCGATGCCTTTCGCTTTTTCTCACGCGACACGGCCGAGTATTTTACACCGCTCGCAGCCGTTGAGGATGACGCAACGCGAACCTGGCACCGCCGGTTTATTCATAGCGCCCTGCGCCACCTCAGCGCGACCGTGCTCTGGGAGAAGTCGGGCACGTTTCCACGAATGTCCGTTTTTACACCGTGCGTGCCTGAAGGGAATGCGTAATTATTTCGGTGCTCCCGACGTTGGGAAACTTCGCGCGGACACCAGCCCCCTTTTTCGTGCAGCATATGCAGCACAAAACAGTCGCCAACAGAACAAGAATCTCAGTCGCCTCGCTTGGCGATGCCTCCCGGCGCGGCTGGCGACATCACGTCCTCTCTTCGGCACGTTATCGCTCTCGATACGTCACCCGCTTGACGTCATGCGATTGCGAGTGCGAACGTGCGTAGGCGGCCAACGAGGCGTAAGAGTGTGAGGAGGGCACGCGCATGTACCGTTTGAGAAACAGCGCTCTAATGCGCTGCGGTGATCCTGCGAGTTGTGAACTGTGCATGCGTTAACGGTCATTAACGCTTTGGAATCACGTGATTATGTCGGTCTTATGCATATAAAGCTTGAATTGTACTGCGCAAATTGACGTAACGTATGCAAACATAAGGTAATCTTGAATATGGCAAGTCGGGGCCCTAATTCACAAACACCAATTGCTCTATATAGGGTCAATCGTAAGGCAAAATTTCAGCCAATCCTGTCGCGTGCATATCATTAACAAAGACGGCCAGCCAATGGCAAAAGTCCCGCCACGTTGGTCTTGTGGCTATGGCGCTCGACTGCTGACCCGAAGGTCGCGGGATCGAATCCCGGCCGCGGCGGCTGCATTTTCGATGGAGGCGAAATGTTTGAGGCCCGTACTTAGATTTAGGTGCTCGTTAAAGAACCCCAGGTGGTCGAAATTTCCGAAGCCCTCCACTACGGCGTCCCTCATTATCATATCGTGGTTTTGGGACGTTAAACCCCATATATTATTACCAATGGCAAAGAGCGCCTATACGATAGCTAGATGAGCTTTGTGAAGTCGGCCCTTTCAGTTCTGCGGAAGCCCGCGACTTGCAGGAAGGATCAGAGGGAAATGTGGTCACGCATATCCTTTTTTTTTTTTATTTATATGGAAACTTTGAGGGGGTCTGAATAAAGCATCTGGGTCTGATTCAATACAAGTGCAACTGAACATATGGCTCTCTAAGTTTTTAATCGGTTAGCATCCGCACAACAGCTGCATACTTCCAAGCACTCGTCTCCATCAGCGTCCTGTGGAGGACATAGCTGGCAACATGAATGTTTTTCATTTCTCTTCCTCACTTTGCTTTTATTTGGTTCATTGGCGCTTTGTCAACTTAACTTTGCACCTTGTATTGAGCTGCGTATCCATGAAAGCGATACTATACCGCATGAGTCGCCATGTATACTTGGTCCGAATATAACGCGATAAACGTGCGTGTGACGAAGAGTTCAATGTCAACTCTAGCCGTTTCAGTTACTCCGTTACAACATAACTACTTGTGTAACGGACCAGTCGTGCTTTTCGCACGCCTCACCTGTCTCGCTTGCAGGTATATAGATATGCAAACGAAATGTGCATGTTTATGAGAGGGCGGCGCGCAGGTCCCGCCGATTTATCGGATGGACGCGGTAATAGTTAAAGGGCACCGTCGCATCCGGTCAGCTTTGATTGCTCCCTCATCGCTAATGTCTCGCTTGTTGTATGGCCATTTGCGGGCATGCCGGCACGTGTTTTCGCGGCGTGATTGCATTTAAATCCGTCGCTGACCGCCGCCGTAAGAGCGCGCCAAGGCCGCCCGCAGCCCGGACGACGACGACGACGACGGCGATGATGCGAGGCCGGCCGCGCGCCGCGTAGGGTCAGGAGCTGTTATAAATAGCGTGCCGGCTGGCCTTGGCGCCTCGCTCCTCGCGCCGCGTGTGTGTGTATGTGTACACAGGACTTGGCTTCCCATTGGGTGACTCGGGGATGCCCATTCTGCATCGCTCGAGCACTCAGCAGCTACGACGAGGGCGAGCTAAAGACGGATAAGGGATAAGCGAGTTCAAGAGCATGCGAGACAGAGAGTGTCGCCTGCATGCCACGACTACAGACTTGACCAGGGTTCCTTCGAATCCTTAGCAGAAGTATGGTTCCCCTCTTCAGAAACTTCGGATCTCTAAACTCCCTAAATCTCCACCAGGTTTGATCTTTAGAAATTGCGCAGATGGTGTGAGGCGCCTTATTGAAGAAATCCGGTTTGTTTTTTACCACTTGTGGTCGGTTAACGTGTGTCTAAGCCTTCACGAGAGAAGGGGCAGGCAGTGGTGTGAGGCAGGGTCGTAGCCAGGTGGGGGGGGGGGGGGGGGGGCCACACCGGGCCCGTGCCCGTGCCCCCGATTTTTTTTTTTTTTTTTTTGCCATGGCATACAGAGCTCAAAATGACACTCGATCACATCTGCCTGCCCGACCCCTACTTCAGATCAAGGAGGTTCCCCCTCCCCCCCCCCCCGAAAAAATTTCTGGCTACGCCCCTGGTGGGAGGACGCCAAAATACATTAGCTTGTGGGTTGAGATCATCTGCTGGAAGTGCATGGTAATTTGATTATTGCTGGAAGCGGAGAGACTTTCGTCCTGCTGTGAATGTAAACTTGCATGATGATAATGCTGAAAAATACTCCTGAGGCATCTTTTCTTCAAGGAAACGCGACCTCCGCAGCCTGGTTTCGATCCCGCGACCTTTGGTTTTCTGTCACAGTAAAAACAGGAACAACGGGCATCATGCCGATCTGTCTAGCATGCGCGCTATTTTCATATTTACGGTCCATAGAGCATCGGTATAAGGACGCTAGACCTAGGTAAATATAGGGTATGCAGCGCATGGGGCATGTCGAGAGAGCAGAAGAACGAACATGTATGGTCCTTGTGCTGTTTCATCTTCTTGCGCGCGCTGTTGCTCCATACTAGAGCCGCAACATGTACGCCGACCGGGCAAAGTCGGCACTCCTTTGTATGCTTCAGCAAGAGCTGAAGTAGTCAGATAGTTCAAGGGGTTGCTGAAGGATGGCACGTACTAATAATACCCGACACTGCAGTCATCGAAGATTGGAGAATCTGTTCATTGCTCTTAATGCTGTATAGTGTTGGTTATAACTACCTCAGTGTTAACTGCGCTTGATTACACAAAGTGCGTTAAAGCTACAACCAGCGCCAAGAGAAAGAACACCGCCCAGTTGCGGTATTGATCGTTCGCTGCACTGGCACCTTCACGTTGCTCTAAGTGTTTCAGGTAGCAGTAGCCTGCTTGTCCTGCGAACTTTGTTTCGCCTATGTGGTAGCCGAGGTAGCGCACGGAATCGTCTTTTTTTTATGAGTAGTTACTCGAAAATCATTTGGCGCACGACGCAGCAGAGATCAGCCCGCGTATACACACCGTCTAGATTTCTCGTCCTGCGTTGCTTTGGCTGCTTTGACGCGCTCTTTTGAGCTTCACGGCGTGGGCGGTGCGGCCTTTTGAGCGCTTAGTAGCCGTCACAATGGTCGCGAAGTCTCGGTGCAATTGGGAAGCTTTTCCTTTCCCGCCGGTAAACATTAACCCTGACCTTGATCTTGAGAAACCCCGTTCTGCGCTACAGAACTCCTGCGGTTGTGTCTTCTTTTCCTCCTCTTTCCTTCTTCCTTGGAGAGAGGAAAGCGTGGAAAGAGAGAGAGGGAGGGTATTTAATGCGATTGCAGGATTATGAATGACTCGAACATGGAACAGCCGCCGAAAGAAACGGTTAGACGGCCCTATAGAATCTCTATAGTATACTCTCTCTCTCAGTCTCTCTACTTTCTGTGTAGTCTGTAGAATCTTTCTTGTCAGCCTGAATTTATGGTCTTTAAGGTTTTGTTGGCGTCGTATCTATGCGCTTTACTGGAAGAACCAGCGTTATAACTTCCTGAAGCTCCAGTGGTCTCGCAGGAAGGTGGTGAGTTCTTTGAAAACCGTGGCCGATTACGAGAGATGCTTGCTTAGCCTGGGGCCAACGAGGTTTTTCACCACCACTGTCAACAGTGGAAGTAATCAACACTAATGATAGTCTAATGCAGAATTATGCAGCTTTATGTCGGTCTCTAAATTTATTATCTTTTTTTTAAAATGATTGCACGTTCTTTTTTTTTCGTTTTCGTTGCTGCTATCGCTTACAAGAATGCGTCTCAGCATGTGCGTGCATTTCTTCTCCGTCAGCTCGCTTGTTTCGCGGGGCAAAAAATAAACAAACAAGTAGTGTCTCTGTCCTGGTTACGCCACGAAAAGTAACCGTCAGTTTCGCGCACGGGTCTTCAGAAAGAAGTCCTTCTTTCGAAGCTCGAAAGCTGAGTGAGGGGAATGGTGCGACATAGAGAAAACAGCCCCTTTATTTTTCTTGCCCGTGGATTTCCGGACGCGCGCACCGTGCCGTTTCGGCAACACCAGAAGAGTTACGAAAATAGCGTCGCCTTCTCCTCGCTCGTCTTCCTCGCCAGTCACGCCGAAGCGCATTTCTTTAGAGCCGCGCGCGTAGCCGTACGGGCTTTGGCGCCACCTTTTTCTTCACGCTCGCCGTCCGATAGCTCTTTTCTCGCCGTTCCTTTCTAGCCCGGCTGCTGGCAGGAGCACCCTGCCCTGGCGCCCGATACATACATGACCGAAAATACGGCGTTTCTCGGGAGAAGCGGAAGCCAGCGGGCATGCGCATCCGCTACGTGGTACCGAGCGAGCGGTTGCTCGTGGAACGCACGGCTGCCGCGGAACGTCCGCTACGAGGACCTTTCCCTCTTGTCGCACTGCGAGCTTCTTTCTAATGATCATTTCCTGCGACTGTCTCCGAGAACTGTCGCCGCAAGTATAGAGTTCCTGGGCGCGCGCTTATTTAGTGGAAATCTAGCCTCAAGGTCAGCGACATGCACATGCTTCACTGTGCCTAGCAAGCCACAATATGTTTCGAGCGAGCAGAAGGAGAGCATTCGCGAGTTGGGACTGAGCGTGTATGGACCAGCACTGAGATGGAGACGGAACGGAGGCTCTTTTCACTCTTTTCTGTAACCGCCCCCCCCCCCCCCTTGTTTTCTTTCCTCTGAGTCCATTTTGCGCTATCCACTTCATCAGGAGACTCATTGACACGCTTGATGTTGTTTCACTCATGTGAAACGTGTGAATGTCGCCGTTTCGTACAAGCGAGAAAATGACGACAAAGTGCATGGAGAAGCACTTGTTTCACTTGAGTCATCCTGCATGATGTTCCTAACTCATTTTGAGTGCATCCTTCTGTCTTCCGTAACTTCAATTTCATGCGGCCGACGAGGAACGCCTCGTTTTTCTCCTTGGCATTCTACAGAGGCGTCACAGGAACCATCTGCGTCTGCTGTTTCCAGGCGATAGTTCCTGAATAACGAATGCTGTCCATAACCGGCTTGTGCCCGCGGTTCTGCGGGCTCTTCTGTCAGGCGTGACTGGTCAGTGCGGTTCTTGACCGGCCTTGTCATACGTAGGAGCTAACCGAATATATATTCGAAAAATTGGCGTTTTTCTATTTCTTGCGTTCGTGACAGCATGCGGGGTGGCTCGCACACGCGAAAGGGCGTCAAACGCGAACTGCTAAAAAACTTCCGTCACATCTTCGTGTGTAACTGCATATATTTGCATGTCCGCACGCGCTTCCCTTCTATAAATGTTTAATTAACTTATCTCCCTTTTTCATTTCCCTTTCCTCCGAGCTGACTGTTGCTCATGTGTCAGTTTCAATGCTAATGGCGGTTACGATGTTTCCTTCTTCTTGCTCCTGCTCCCCCCCCCCCCCCCCCCCCCATTTTTATGAACAACCACCCGCTCATATAATTGCCAACTGCTGATCCTGTACTTAAACTTGTATCCTTTGTTCCGTATTGCATCGAATCCGTCGATATGCCCTGTTCACAACTACTAGTGCCGATTTCCGATTCAAGCCGTACACCCCATGTGACGTCAACGCGATATCAACTTGTCATCATGTGACGTAAGAACTCTACTTGAGCGCCCGTCCATGTCGAAAATTACATGGATAACACGTCCCAGAACGGTCGTTTCTGTAGAAGGCGCTCGTTTCGTCTGCGATATTGTGTCGCCGATGACACATTTACATTTGTACCCTTTCTGATGAATGGACTGCACAGTACATGGTGGTGTCTTAGTCGAATGCGTCACGCCACTTGCGTCACTGTAGGAGGACCTCGTGCGTGTGCCTTCTATAGAGGCGTTAAGAGAAAGAGTTACGACGAGTCTAGACGTTTAGCGCGTCACAATAAATAAGGAATTAGTGGTTCCATCTGAGAACTTCATGACGTCCTCTCGTTTTTGATAAGACAGTGTCCATGATATTACGAATCGCTGGGATCGATTACTCCATAATATGCATTCGATACAGCTTGCGGGGTTAGGTTAGGTTATTCGACCATGTTATTAGATAATTTAGGATGACTGCCAGTTGGGCGTGTTGGTATAGGTTCATGATGAAACAAGCGCGATATGAACGAAGACTCAGGAAGGACACAGGACGGAGCGCTTACTAGCAACTGAAAATTTTATTTTGGAAAGAACAACCTTATATATGCATAACATGCATCCCCGTCACCACACATCACCCTTGTTATCACAGAGTGAATCAACAAAACACCACTACGATAACACATCGTATACATCAAGTAAACACGTGTAAAGCCCCCCCCCACCCCCCACCCTCAAAACAATAAAAAAAATGCACTGGTTCATGTTATATCTAAAAAAGCAAATTCAGAATCGGTTAGCAGAACAGACGCCTGGCTAACACACTTCCCACCTCCTTTCTTAATTCGAAATGCTTCAATTATCTCTCTTGTCGTTCGCTTTCTGTGCATATCGATTATCTCTGTGTCACAAAGTTTTGGCTGGCAGGTGCACTCTTTGCAGTGCATCGCTAAGTGCGAGTACGGGGCCCCCTTTAGTGAACTCTCATGTCCGCGAAGGCGTACATTCAGGCAACGCCCTGTTTGACCCACGTATTCCTTTCCACATGTGAAAGGAATATCGTACACTACATCTTTTTTGCACTCAACATACCTCCTGCCAAGTTTTATTTGACATCCATCTGTTTTTTCCCTGCTTTTCTTTGTGGCCAACCTTTCCACTGCCGGGCAAATCTTTGACAATCTGTTTTTGGCTGAAAAAACAACCCGCACCCCATACCTTGATGCTTGATATTATTAGATAATGTTTAGAGGCGCAGAGAGAGAAAACATCTCGACCGTTCTCGTCGCTGCATTGTCACTTTGCCACTCACACTGGCAATAATAATAATAATAATAATAATAATAATAATAATAATAATAATAATAATAATAATAATAATAATAATAAAACACGTCTAGTTCGCCGATTCTTTCGCTCGCTGGAAAGACTGAATACGAGAACTTTTTCATTGATCGTTGGTTTCGCAATTTACCGCGCCGCGGCAGGTTTTACCATCTCACTCGCTGACTCCTCTCTCTCTATTTTCCTCCGAATATTCGTTGCGTGGGAGTCGCTGGTAAACAACTGCTAAGCGTATGGGGGAAAAAAGGAGGGGAGTGGAGAGTGGGCGTTTGCGAACAAGAGGAAAGAAGTTAGCGTTTCTAGGCAGCGCGCAAGAAACAGCGACGCCGCTGCAGCAGCAGTCTCCTGATTAATGTCATATATCGAGCTACTATATGCAGCCCTCGGCCTTCAGCGAAGGGCTATTCTTGGCTCCTCGGGACACGCAATAGAACAACAAGCAGGCGCGCCTGCAGACTATGAAAGCGAGCGTGTGTGGGTGGATGGTGGCGGGCCATGCGTGCCTGCCTTCCCCCCCACTCGTTCACCACCACTAATAGGCTTTAGTGCTCGCTCTCTGTCCATGCCGGATGCGTGGGTGTGCGGTGTCACCGAGGAGAACTTGGGCTCTTTCGAAACACGCCGCGTTGTAGCAACGGCTCTCCTCTTCCTCCTCCCCCCTCCACTTCCCCCACCCTCCGTGCCTCACTCTGACGCACGCACAACGTTGTTCGTGGCCCGTTTAGTACAGGCCGATAGCGGATCGATATGCGTGCGACCCTCTCTCCTTCGTTCCATCGCACCCTATCCGTCACTCGCGTTATTTTATTTTCTCCACTCTCGCGAGATATGCATGCGCCCCCCCTAATTCCCCTCCGCCCGCTTTGCGCGTTTCGTTTACTGCGGCTCCGGCTATATTTAGACTCCCTAGCGCGCTTCTGGCTAGCTGTACTGAGTACGACTACCGTCCCTAGTACGACTTTTAGCGAGCGGGTCTTTCGTGTATCCGTTGTGTGCTCGCACTAGCGAGCGATTGAACCGCGCATGCGCAGTGCGGGGGCGTTTGCTGTTGCGGCGCGAGAGAGGGAGTGCGAGCCCCCTCGCACATCGAGTTAACCGAGCGGACCAATGGCGGCGGCCGACTCCAAGGTCACGCTGTTGCTAAATCGGAACTGCTGTGATTGGGCCACGTGCGGTGCGCGCCGTTTCAAAATAAAAGATACACCAACACCGCGTTCCTGCATTACTGATGTGACTTTATATGTATTTCTTCTTTTTTTTCGCTTCATTTCTCCCTATTGTCTCGCGTTTCGACATGCATGAACGTTCCAATACCATTTGTTTTCGATTACCCCCAGTTCTCTCTGTACAGCGCTCATGTGTCATTGCCACTGTATAGTTGTGTCTTTGTTCCCATGAGGTTCCAGTTTATTGTTTTATTTTCGATCAAGAGTCTGAGCATATGGCATATAACGTTACCTAGTGTCTCGATTTGCCCACATTCTCGCAAAAATTCCTCGAGAGCGTTAGAACGTTCCACGAAGTTGAACGTTATAGGACAATGAAAGAGAAGACTTAAGTTCGCGCCATGGTGGGTTTCTCCTGCACACTGCAAATCAATAAATAAATATGGTAAAATCTGAAGATTGTCCGGCTTGTTTCTTCCCTTCTGTCAGTGCTGGGCAGTATCGAAGATACATGTATCTTCGATACTATCTTAGATACTTTTTGGGTATCTTGTATCTGTATCGCGATACGTCTCGCAAAACAAGTATCTGTATCTGTATTTCCGATACATTGAAGAATGTATCGTGTATCTTAAGATACAAGATACTGCGATCGCACCACCACCGTGCGAAGCAATAAACTTTGGCTGAGCTCGAGCTTCTCAAGCTGATACTGCTGCCACTAAGTCACCGGAATAAAACTAAAGGCAGTGACATTATTTTATCTTTCTGCAAGAGTTTTCCAGCGAGGATAGGCGATAAGCTCTGAGCGTCCCTATATATTAGTTGAGCAGAGTTACGAGGTGGCGCTCGCGTCGTCTCGGCAGACAAGCGCGCGAACGTCTGCGCCCAGCCGAATTTTTGTTTAATCGTTTTTTTTTTTAGTTTTGTCAGTGCCATGACACTTGGCACTTAGCCACCCTCCTGTGCCGCGTGCGGCGTCTTTCGCACACATGTTGATGCCGCTGTAAAGTCATTATCGAAGTTCCTCTTGTGTGATGTTTCGTGTACGAAGTCTGAAGAATGCAAGAATGGCGGGTTGCTTTGCCTCTCGTGGCTTTCACACTTCGTCGATTTGAAGGGTCTTGTGAATGTAAGTTCGCATTACATGGAATGAGATTCACTTATATGCAAATAAGATTCTAACAGCTATAACACCAACGGTACCGATGCTGGATTTATCAGAACAAGCATTCACCTAACAGACGCTATCTTGGCGTACGTCTGTTTTTCTTTTATTCAAAGAGTTTTTAAAATCATAATTTGATTGTTAGCAGGAGTTATTTTTTAGCTGCCCTTCTTTTCCATTCCGTACATTACCTATGCCTCTATGTCTCTAACTCGAGAATACTGTAAAAGCATACAACACATGATACCAAATTTTGTAGCCCGTGAATTAATCACACACTTTGAGTACCGCTTATGGGGGTGAAAAATAATGAGCAAATATTTTTTTTTTTTGCCGGTCTGCTTACTGCAATATGCCTTTAACGTGCTGCCAATGTAAGCGCTCTGCTTTATTCCCTAGTTTTAACTGTCTGCGTCCTTTCTGCTGCTGTTCTTCAAGTGGAATATAAGTTGATATACTTATATTCCACTTGAATTTACTGTTATGTAAAGCTGATGTTGAGAACAAATATATAATAACCCGAGCACGGCTGGAGTTACAGTAACGATAATTCTGCTTACTGCTAAGTAAATTAACAAATTTGAGTTTGCATTATAATAACGTAAAATATTAGGCGCCATCTTAAATACGTTGGCAAAGATATTCGAGAAACACTGTTATACCAAATGCTCCGTTTTTCTCATGAGTGTCCCAAAGAGTCGTTTTACGCCATTTTCCATAGGCACTGAATTTAACTGTAGCTATTAGGGGTTACCCGCCGCGGTGGTCCAGTGCTTATGGCGCTTGACTGCTGGCCCGAAGGTCGCGGTAGCCAGATTTCGATGGAGGGAAAATGGTAGAGGCCCGTGTGCATTTATGTAGGTCTTAGAACCCCAGGTGCTCAAAATTTCCGGAGCCCTCCATACAGCGTCTTTCATAATCATATCGTGGTTTTTCTACGTAAAACGCAACAATTATTAACTCTTGGGGGTGCCTCTTGTATCGTGTTTCTATACTTACCCGCTGTGTTTCGGAATCGCTTTTCTATTTTACTTAGATATATTTGTTTTCGTTGTTTACTCTTCCCTGAATCATTTTACTGTTGCGAATCACCAGGTAATCGGATCTATAAGTGTCAATAACGTGAATAGCGGCGGTGTCCTGCAGCGCTTTGCGCAACCGTACAATACGTCTGAAACGTTTCTGGGCTGCACATGTTCTTGGTGACGTACACCTGTCCGGTGATCCGTTATTGCGAAAACCGTAATATGTTTACCGGCAAGGTAGAACTCCACAGCGGTATTTGCACCATCATGCGGAGGCTTCTTATAGAAGTTCATATGGTTACTTGACAACCCGCTTGCTGGTCAGCAATGACAGCGGCGACTAGCTCCCATCAGTTGGAAAAGCTACAAGCAAGAACCGCTATCAGCGAAATATATAAAGAGCTGTTATGTTAAGCCGCTAAAACAACGCCAATAAGTTGTTTCGGAATGACACGGATATACCTTGAACAAGAAGTACAAAACTTTTGAGATACTAACAGAGTTTTCATTCAAATGAAACACAATAGGTCGCAGTTCATAAATTTTCAAGCGAACATTTATGTGCGTAGGCGTTTAGTGCTGCATTATATAGCATATATATGCATATATATTAACAAATTTGAGAATGTATCGAAGTATCTTAAGATACAATTGGAATGTATCGTATCAGATACAATCAGTGTTGCAGTATCTTGTATCGTATCGCGATACAATTTCAAGGTATCTTTGCCCTGCCTTCTGTCTTTGCCTATCATTCGTCTTGTTTTTGGAAGTATATATGTGCTACTAGCACCGCGGCTGCGACGAACCATGCAAGTCAAAGCTCAGCTACTGACGTTTTCCGTCATCGGTCGTGGCGGGACGACCGGTAGACGCCAGTGTTTCGTAGCCTTCGCCTTTAAAGAACTCGCAGCGCACTGCTGCCGACGAACATGCGCCCGCCGTTGTTTTGAACGACGGCTCCTTCACATATGCGCAAACAAATCGTTACTGTCGCGGGCTGCCTCTCTATTATGTTGTTGTGCTGCCTACGAACAACACTGCGATATGAACGTTGACTTCGTTTTAAATCGATGCGCTGCTGCCAGAATCGGTATAACCGACTCTCACTCCTTCCGCGGTCAATTCTGCACGCCTTACATTTCTCTGTTGCGGTGCACGCAACACGTCCCTCATCGATAATTTTTTGCGATCAACAACGGCCCGATCGTCCCCATAAACCCACGTGACATATGAGACTTTTCAAGTACTTTCCAGCATCGCCCGTCGTGTGCCTGCTAAGTATAATCTCGGAACACAACTCTATCTGCCTCCGTAGATGCGCGCACGGAACGTTCAAATCTGCCTCTGGACCTGAACTCGCCTGCTCATTATGCGAAGATGTTAATATAGTTGTGGAGACGGTGTGTTTCGTTTACGATATGATGCTCAAAACGTAGCGTTCGATGTTATTGGAATGTGAGGAACGCGGCGGCCTAGTGATGTCACGCGGATAGACTTGTCACCACTTGTTTGATCACATAACGTTTTCTCTCTCATCATCGCTGCGCTGGGTCGCAATATATTTTGATATTCGCTGTTACAGTCTCGCTCCGTCGCTTACGCAGCACTGGGTCACCCTTGTTTAAGTAGCCATATGTCTATCTTCTTTTGTTTTTCTTTCTTCATTTCTCATTTGCGCTCATTGTTCTAACTACTCAGCTCGTTCGCGTCGCCTAATAGTGGCACGCTAGCGTAAAGGCCGAATTCATTTGCGAGCCCGGCTCGCTGAGCTTGTTGGTGCGTCCATGGTAATGAACTACTTGCGGGGGACGTGGCCGTTTCAACATATATCTCTATGCCCCGCGTCCTCTCTCTCTCTCGCCGCGCTCTCTCGTCGTCACGTGCTCTATCTCTGTAGCGGGCGTTTCCCAGAACCCGAGGCGAGCGCCCAAGATCCCGAAAAAAGCCCGCTCATATTGATTGGCGGCGGCAACAGAGCGAAGAGGGTGCAACGCGAGGCTGGAGGGGGAGGGAAAAACCCCCTCCTCGAACCGCGGGTGCACACACGGGTCTGGCGTGTTTACCCCCGCGCGGCTTGGGTCTCCCCGGACGGCCGAGCGGAACGCTTTCAAAACACCCGACTGCTTGGGCGGGAAGAAGGAGTGAGATGGAGCGCGGGGGCTCTCCAGTCGTGTTGTGCGCGTGCGCGCGTCGCATCGTGTCCACGCGTGGGCGGCACTGACACTTGGCGAGCTCGTTGGTGTGGCTGCCCATTTCGACACGTATCGCTGCGTGTTTGGAGTGGTCGCGCTCGACGCGCCGAGCCCTTGCTAGCGGCACAATATTGAAAACGCACACTTGAAGGCTAGGGGGGTGGGGGAAATAACGAGAACGTGCATCTCACCACGATACTGTGTAAGCCTGAATGCTTGAATGACGCCTTTACTATCAAGCACGTGGTGGCAAACGTGAAATTTCGAGGACGCGTATAACGTTTGATCCTTTTAACGTTGTCGCGTTTCAGTTTACCAGCTTGGCGGTGTATTCAACGCGCAAAGGGAACCTCTCAGGGAGTTCTTCAATGGGGTGTTATTCAGGCACGTGCGCTGTCGATTCCTTTGACGTTTGGACATTACGCCACAAGGGGGAGCGAGATGACAGGCTGCAGTCCATTCACGTTCTTTACCTTACCGCGCGAGTGCTTTGAAGAAAGCATGGCAACATTGGGGTGTCTCACCGCCAGCTGCAAATTTTATTCAGTTGTACCGATTCTCTTGTTAGGTTTTTTTGTGAAATCTGTTCTGTTGAAACGTTAGAACATACTCACCATTCATTTGTTTGGGCTTCTTTCGGTGTCGTCATGATCTCATATATGCTTCTCGCACGAAGTTAGCTTCTCCACACGCATACGTACGATGCAGTGAAGCAACATTTGGCGAGCTTTGCCCATATTTGGTATTGTCTGGGTTGGCTGACATAGAGTAGATCTGCTTCAAGGTCTGGCCGGCGCCTTTATTGTCCCGAAGTTGTTGCTTCGTTCGCGTTGCTAACCGGTCTTGAAATTCGAATAATTCATACACCCCTCCCGTTTATGAAGGAAAGACGCAGTAAATTTTTAGGTCATTTGAGTACATAGACCTCAAACCAACCTGAAAACGTCCTGTGGTTTGCAGTTCTATAGGGGTTCGTGCTTTCACGCGATAAATAATAAAGTGCAGATGAGTGCATTTTTGCTTTTTCCATCATGTTCATGCATGCAGCACTGAACACCAAACAATAGTTAGAGTTACTTTAGTATTTCTTCATTATTATGATAACACTATGTAACATCACTTGACATTCAGCAGAGTATTTGTATGGGATTTACTGCACGTTAGCACAAACTTTTCTATGAATACATTCTTTGAAGTAGATTCATTCCTTAGCCTTCACCTTCACTCGTGTATGACACTTGGTCATTGCAAAAAAATTGCACCATTTCCCGCTAAAGGGGACCATGAGGCGATGCGAAGCCGGAGCACTTGCACGATCGCGTTCCGTTGGCGTTTTTTGGGCATGCTACCGACCTCGCGTCGTGGAACGCGAAGAGGAATGCTACGTGCGTCTTGTCTTCCCTCTAGCCTGGCCGTTAATTCTCACAGGGCGAGCGGGGAACGCGGTCGGCAGGCGGGCGAGGGGGGCAGCGTAGGAGAGGAGAGAGGGGGAGGGGAACGCGCATGCGCTGGTGCTCATCGCGGCGTTGCGCAGGAGAGAATTTCGGCATGTCTAGCCCGCGTTTCAGAGGAAGAGTGGAAAGGGGGAGGGGAGAGGGAATGTGTAGAGGGGAATGGGAGAGGGGGAGTGGAGAGGGTATGCGCAGTAAGGGTGGTCACGCCGCACACCACCACCTCCACCGGATTGAACTCCGCCATAAGATACTTCGCATCTAATATGAAAAATAAGAGCTCTCTAGGATCAAAAGCACAGTCAGTTGCTTGATTTCTGTTTAAATGTTTTTTTTTTCACAATACCTGTGTAGATTGGCGATTCATTGCATTGTAAAACATAGTGACAATATGGGTCCAATTTACATGAGGCTTGAAACTGAAAACGATTATGACAGCAAGTGTCCTCAATTTTTTCCTGTTCTGTTTTCTTTCTCTTCCTCTAATCACAGAAAACCTGGGGTCCCATCATACTATGGAAATAACTCCTCCATACAGCAACCTTCAAAGAAAAGGTAAGCGAATCAAAAAGTCAGCAACTGATTTTTAATTGTCTTCTTTGCTGTTGTCCTCCCATACCAAAAAAGAGATTGTTTCTGTAGAGCTTGTGTTTCATTTCAAATTTGTGCAACGTCTCCTGCTGTGTGTGTGTGTCTATATATATATATATATATATATATATATATATATATATATATATATATATATATATATATATAATTGCAGCGAATAACTTCTTGGACGCCGGTAAATAGTATGAATAAAAAGAAGACACACGTCGAAAAACAGAATGGTTTCTTTACGTTTCGGCCGTGGGACCGGCCTTCGTCAGAATCAAGGACCGGCCTTCTGACGAAGGCCGGTCCCACGGCCGAAACGTAAAGAAACCATTCTGTTTTTCGACGTGTGTCTTCTTTTTATTCATATATATATATATATATATATATATATATATATATATATATATATATATAGACACACATACACTCACTGCCATGTCTGTTAAAAAGGAAGGAAAAGCATCATGACATTTAGAATGTTGTGAACGACTGCCCACGCCTCATTGCTTCATGCTCTGCAGTGGCTTTTAGTTTGACTCTGTAAGACTTTGTGCAATGCTACGAAGCCTCTCAAACGAAATGTACATTAGAAGTGAAGGAATACTATTCCTGCACACATAACAAGGCTGTAAACCCGAATGGTACCAGTCTTTGTGTAAGTAATATGTATGGGATACTATCTTCAAAATAATGCTTTAATCAGTCTTCACTCTGAGTATGTCAGCCTCTGTCTGCTCCGTGTTGTTAGTAATGTTATTTGACCTGGATAGTAGACTGACACTTTTGATACACTAGTTGGCATGATATGATAAACAGCATGTTAAGATGAAAATGTAGGTATGAAGACTTCAGTGTCATGTCGTTCAGATTCTTGTGTACTTGTGTTATTGTGTTTTTACACCCTTCATTCTTTAAGCTTTCTGTCTATCCAAAATTGCCAATTTCTCAGTAATTCACGTATTCTGCAGAGAACCAAATACAGTTATGTAAAGTTCTCTCCCCTCTCTCCTTACCTCCACTTGTGCACGCCTGTGCTCCCCTTTCATGTACTGCTTTGTTCCATTGCTCGTGAAGGCTTTGCATGTGAATAAGTGTCTGTGTGTGCATGTACGAACGTGTGGTGCAGACCAGCATGGCGTGATGGGCTTCCTGGGTGGGCTTCCCTCGCTGCCAGGTGGCTCCCAGCCGTTGCACCAGCCACAGCCGCAGCACCCACTAGCTGCCGCCGCCACTGTGCAGCCGGGATCGACAGGGGACATGCAGCAGCAGCAGGAGCACTTGCAGTTCCAGCAACAGCTCCTGCAACTCAAACAGGAGCAGCAGGTATGTGTGCCATTATATGGTGGTACAGCAGACCCAACATGAGTTGCAACATTCGGCCCATTGTCAAAGCAGTGCCAACACTGCACAGTGGTGCCAACATAGAAAACAATCATTGACGTAAACACTGTTTCGACTACTAGTATTTGCAAAACCAGTTTCATGTTTGCTGGTGTTACAGTGTAGGCTTGGGGCCCCTTCAACCATGGCCACACAGTTGCAACTCATATTGAGTGCAACTCAGCTCAGTTTCACAAACCGAAACCTTTTGTGTACTCTTCAACCGAATTCAGGCATCAGAAATGGTGAACAGCGACATTTTAGCAGAGTCGGTTTCCATCTTGATTCAGGAGAACATAATTGAGCGGGACTTCACATTAGTGCCAGGATAGCATTGCCTTGCAGCTTGCAACTAAAGGAACTCAAGTTCACATGATCTCATATTTTTGCTCACAATTCTGCACTTAAAATCCACAGATGAAGCAGTGAGGAGAAGCATGCACCAAAGCAATCTTCCTGAAACATTAAAGAGCTTTAGAATTGAGGACCCAAGACACTGGGCCCCCAAGATGCATTGGGTAGGCTGCTCTTGAGTTCAGAGTAGCAGCAGAGTTTACGAGTTGCTTCAAACAAACGCCGCTTTGGGTCAAACAGGCACGGGACGCCACACATGGGAAAATTAAGATTATGCGAGACACCGACCACACTGCATCATGGCCTGCACTGTGTCTGTGTCGTTTTGCTGGCAATGCAAGACTCCTTGGGGACCCATGCCAGTTTTAAATTTTTCGGTCAACGCGAATGCAAGAACCCAAGTGTAGCTACGGTTCTTGGCGGCTCTCAACCTTCTTGGGTCCCCAAGCCTCTTGGGTACACAATTCTAAAGCTCTCGTCTGTGTTTCCTGTTTGAGGCACTTTGGCACTTTCGTTGTTACCTCTGTGCACTACACAAATGGCATCAGGCACTTGGCTTCACCTCTGTCTCGGCTTGGTGTAGTAATGATGTGGTGTGGTAATGCAGGTGCAACAACAGTTGTTGCTTCAGCACTACCAGCGGCAGCAGCAGCAGCTAGCCCAGCAGCATGAGAAGCAGCTGCAGGAGCGAATCAAAGAGTACCTCGAGCACCAGCGGCAGATCCAGGAAGAGCACAAGCTGGAACGCGAGCGCATCGAGAAGGATCGTCAGCTAGACCAGATTCGCAAGAAGGACAAGCATGAACAAAGTTAGTCTGCTCCGCTTTGTTTATTCCTGTCGTGCACACACAAATCAGCAGCATCAAAAACACCATAAAGGCCGACCTTATTCAAATTTTATTGAATGTCACATTTTAAACATTCTTGTGCAGGCATGTTCTACATGTGCTCATGTGATGCACACACATACACAGTCAAATGTACACATGATCACACATCATGTCAGCCATAGCACATATACATATACATGAACTTGATGTAGGGCTAGTTGGTTCTTTGTTATGCATTATAGAAGTTTCCAGTGCCTTTTAGACAAATTGCTTCTTTCCCTAGTGTTGTTTCACTGTAGATTCTTATATCTTACTCAAGGCAAATGGTGTTCCTGCTGAGAGTTCTTACTGTGAAAGCTGCGTAGCACGAGCCATACACTGAGTAAAGATAAGCGAAAGTAGTTTAGCTATGAAATGAGCTTGACTATTGTATGTGGCATGAAGGCAATGAGCCAATGGCAGAACTAATATACATAAATTATTTGTCACATCTCTACTGCAAAGAAAATCCTTATTTGAATGTACTAGGCAGCACTTGCATATTAGGCCATAAGCTTAGAGGGGCCCTGCAACACTTTTTGAGCAGGGTCAACAAGCGCTGCCAATCGGTAGTCGAGGCTCCCGAGAACACGCGAGCCAAATATTATAGCGAAGCGAGCGGCCTGGAATTTACAATAAATTCTCAAAGTCAGCTGAAAATCGCTCCCTCTTCTCTCAACAAATGATGTATTAGTCCGCAATATATGACGCGATTGTCGGCAGTTCCACCATTGGCTGATGTTATAATCACGATAAAACCCTTATTATTACATTCGTTGTTAATTTTGAGTTCAATAAGTAGATAATATGTATGTTTATATTGTGTTACGCCGTTAAAACACCGAACAGACATTAATATTAGCACTTCCGGTCTCATCGACAGCTCGTCTGCTCGTAGTTGCATGGTTGCGTTTTCTTCACCATGCACAGTGCCGAAATCGTGAATATTTCTGTGCTTTTGACCATCGCCGGTTGCCGTTGAGAGTGGCAGCCGTTCGAGTGTTGCCTCGTCAGCTGGAAACTGCATCAGCGCGTTCGCACGACCGACCGAGGCAGCGGTGCAGCATTTCTCCGACAACAATGCTGGCGCCGGCTAGCTTAGGATACCTGTGTTCGCTGTATGGCGAGAGTCCCGTTCGCTGTCTGTTCAGTATGTCATCGAGCCGTACATCGGCGTATCCTCCCCGTAGTCTCACGTTCCCGAGAAACCGCGACACAGCAACCAAGCAGACTCGCATTTTCACGGTAGCTGCAGACAGCTGGGGGATGGGTCCGCGCCGGCCCGATGCCCCACGATCCTTTCTTCTAGTCTTTAGTTCTTTGTTGTCAGCCCGCACTCGCTGTGCGCCCACATTCGAAGAGCAAACAGCGTCGAAGTACCGCCACTGGGAGAAGGGTGCACGCAGCTTTGCCGTGTTGAATACGATTCAAGCGCGAGCAGTGCGACGAGGCGGTGTATCGGAGTGTGGGTCTAAACCCATCTCAGCTGTCATTCGTTCCAAACGCGCACGCAGGTTTGCGTCCATGGTCACACCCAACATTACCAAACCGACTCGCAGTTTTCAAGCACGCGCGATACACGGTGCAATGGGCTCCGCTCGACGACGACCACGCAAGCCGACCGGAAGTGGCGCCACAGACCACGTGGTTGCGCCGAGACGCCATAGAGAAAGAAATGAAGAAAAAAAATGCCGCCGGCGCTTACGTAACTCTTCGGCGCCTCTTCGCACCTCCGCCCTCCCTCCCTTCACGCCCCGCGCAGCTTTCCGCGCGCTCGCGGCGTTGAGTGGTGGGAGAAAGCTGCGGAACGTGATTTCTATAATTTGGTAACACCACTTAGACTTGACGGATTCGAAAAATTTTTGCGGCATATGACTCGTGAAGAGTCATACGTCAATAATGAGACTATTCCAATATAACTAAGAAAGGTGTTGCAGGGCCCCTTTAAGTGTAGGCTGTGTGTCAAACACAGCAACTATATTTTTCATGTGTGTGCTGACTTACTGTGCAATGCCACATCATTAATCTCTTTCTGATATCTCTGCTGCAGCAGTAGCCTCAAAACAAGGCAGTATAGTTTAAAAGTCAATAAAGGGGTCAGCTATTTTAAACTGCATCGGTTTTGGCATCTTGCACTGCATTTACCAGTTACATACCACAGCATTTTCTGTCTACTCTCGCTGGAGAGCAACATAGCAAGTGTCTGTTCAGATAAGCCAGCAGAAAGTTATCGCCTAGATTTCCTGTTTAAAGCCTAAGTGCGGAGAATGAGCTAGTGACTGTTGTCAACATCTGCTCTGGAAACGAGCACTTACAGCAGGTCTGTTTCCCATGACTGTGGGTACATTCTGATAGCGCATGCTATTCTTATCTGTCAGCACTTTCCCCCCCCCTCTGTTTAGTTGGTGCCGTTTCCACAACATGTGACATCGTGTGTCTGCGCCAGGTTTCTATTCTGAATGAATGAAGTCAGCCTTGCAATTTCTCGTGAATGTATCTTCTGTCATGTGTGAAGAAATGCCAGGCACAAATGGCAGACAGTCTTAGGGGGTAGGAGTAGCGCGTTGCATAATCGCACTCACCCCCCAGGGAATTCTCACTTCGCTCTAGTTCCAGAGGATAGGAGCCAAGCAGCTGTTGAGGCTTCCTGATTTAGTGCTGTCAGGCGGGCCATTGCGTGCGTCGTTCTAATGAAAGCTCTGGTCGTCTGTGGAATGGAGTGGAGTAAAAATAGCCTTACTCGTGGATGCTTTTTTTGGTGCCACTGATGAATGCATGGTGCATCTGTTTTGCAATGTGGTATCTGCACAAGGTGTAGCAGTGAAATTGTTGCTAGCCGCTCATATGTGCAGTCATGATGTATGATGCCAAACACTGCATGTTTGCTGAGCCCAGTTTTCTGAAGCAGCATTTTTTCGTGGAGATGGTATGAAGGCTGACAAGATGGCTAATAGTTACAAGTATATGCACATGTGGTATTGGTATTATCATAGCTTATTGCAGTGCAAATGCTTAAACTAGGTAAAGATTTGGTATCATTCAGTTCAGGCTCCTAGAGACAAACATAGCCACTTTTGTGTTAACACTGTTTTTTTTGTGTGTGCAGGTGCCGTGGCATCTTCTGAAGTGAAGCAAAGGCTACAGGAGTTCGTCTTGAACAAGAAGCAACGGGAAGCAGCAGCTAACAATGCCAACACATCACCACCAAATTTTAGAAACTGGTGAGCTTCAACACTGTGTACATAAGTCAAACCTTTTCAGAATGTTTCTGCTATAAGTGATCATTGCAAAAAAACTGCTGCAAGGCATGCTTTGATAAGCTCTTCCTTATTTAGCTTTACTTCTTTTTTTGGCATGTTTGGTATATATACTAGTGCTCAAGATTGTATCAAAGGTTAAGCTAACGAAAAAAGGTATACAACTGATGGTACATCCATTATAAAGGGTGTGCTCAAAGTTGTACACGTTTTACTACCTTTCATTTATTGCCACTTCTGCCTATGTCACGAAACCTAACAGTAAAAGTATACAGCCAGTAAAACAGTACAACACTATGTTGGTTGCATATATTAGCACAGATAGAAAGTTGGAGAATCAGGCTGTGTGCTCAGGACTGGGGAATATTGAGCTCTTTCGCTAAGTGCGTGCCCTCTAAAATTTTCTTGTTGACTGAACTTGCAACTGTAAGTGTAGTCAAGGATGGCATAGAATAAGACTGGTTGATGTCATTAAAAAAGTTGCTTGCCTAGCTAGAGCATGCTCGGTTGGCACAAGATGTTAGAAATCACTCAGAGACAACATTATCCAGAAGCAGGCTTCATTAGTCACCTGTTTATGATGGTGATAGCAGCCGAAATACTAGTAGGAATGTGCATCTCTTCAGTTCAGCCATGGCTTTTTATGTGGAAACTATCGCTGAATTTTGCATGTATGACTGCGTGTTTTGCAGTGGTTATGCATTTGTTCTCTCACCTGTGCACATTGCGAACTCTGTAGGTCCAGGCAGCGTTCTTCTCTGGATCAAGCTTCGCCTCCTTCAACAAGCGCTGTTTCGCCTCAGTGCAGACATCTGCTTCTGGGGAAGTACGACGACGATTTCCCACTCCGGAAAACTGGTGAGTCATCGGCATGTCCCTTCTTTCCTGCACGTGTTTGCCACGTTGTTGTAATAACCCTCACTGATTGTGACATCTGTTATTTCTTGTGCTTTATATGATCAAGACAACAGTTCAGAAGTATCTATGCAGTTAATGTTTCAGATTGGCATTTTCTTTTCTTGTTCTATCACGAACTAAAATAACTTTTCATTGTACAAAAATCAAAGCTGGCATTTATAGTGTTTTATAATCCTTCATGCACATTTCTTACAGTTCTGTATTAAAGTTACCATGTAGAGACAGTATTATTGCACATAACGCTTATCCAGAAAAACTTAAGTGACAGTTTTGTAATTTGCTACAGTTCGTGCCACCTTACGAATCTTTATAACCATATTTTCTAGCACATGATCATGCTGAAGTACTTTGTGTGTTCGTATGCTAATAGCGACAGTATGACAATGTTTAAGGTATGCACCAATCAGGTTTCAGGCAAGCAAATGTGCACATGCTTTTTCAGCCGATTGTTTAGTAAAGTCACTTCTTATTTGGTGAATCTAATATTTCGGACTCCTCATTATACTGGCTTTTTAGGTGGTATTTGTTGTGTCCGAATTTTCAGCTCAACTGCAGTTCCTATGAACTTTGAGGAGTGTCGTTTGCATAACTGATGAGGCATGATTAGAATATACGTATAGCACTTGAAGTAAATATAACTTTGCTCGTGTTGAAATGATTGTAATTAATTGTTTGGACTAACAAGTGACTGAATATTGTATTACTAACAGTCTTTAAAATTTTTTACTTTGTGCTGTGCATCATTCACTTAGAAGTGTGACGATATCTTCTGCTGTGTGGAATGCTACTTAACATTTTCTGGGAAAGCTGTGGCCAGTGTGTGACCATTAGAAATTACCACAAAAATAAAAAATGTCATCACACAACAGTTGAGAAACGTACTAATTGCTGCCTGCACCTCAGGCTCAATGTGTCACTTAATCTTCATCTGAGGATACCTTACTTCTGTAGGATATGTATTTATTGTAGATAATCATGCTATTTTTATGTCTGTCTGGTTGCCAGTTGTGCCCCTATAAAGATCTCTTTCAGACGGATCTTGTTATCTGTTTAAAAGGCAACATGTAAGTCTGTTCTTATGAGTAAGCTGGCTTTCAGGGGCACGTACCACACGCCTTATTGCAGTTTGTTATTGTACATCAGCTCGAATATGTTAATCTCTTAAAATGTTATAGTACTCTCTTCCCTACAGTAACATTATGATACTAGCAAACAGAAGTATTGTGTATTAGCGTTACAAAACTTCCCTGATCTTACCGATGAGGTACAATGTTCATTGTTGGAATATGCTTGTTAAACACAGATCCCTCTGTTAGTGACAAACATTGAATTTCTTAAACCACATAGGTTCGGGCTTGTCATCAAGTGACACATCTGGCAGGTGCATGCAGCTTTATTTGTAGCAGCTGCTTTAAGAAATAATCGAGGTACATACAGCTGAGGGCAAACAGTGTGGGAGGCCCAGCTTGCTTGATTGAGCCCCTGCAAGCATGTGTTCCAAGCAAGCATGTGTGCCTTCTCTGTCACCTTCCAGCGTCGGAACCAAACCTTAAGGTGCGCTCTGCGCTGAAGCAAAAAGTAATTGAGAGGCGCAGCAGCCCGCTTCTGAGGCGCAAGGACAAAGGGCCCATTCCTTTGAAGCGGCGGCCGCTTACAAGTATGCAAGCACCGGGCACTGTCCTCACTGCCCGTTTCCTATCTTCTTCCCCATCATACCTTCCTTCTTTTATACGTTTCCTTATCACATTTCCTGCCTAATTCTTTGAATTCTTTCTCTGAATATTCACCTGCTCATAGTCAGCTCATTGAGGAACAACACCCAGAGAAATATTCAAGCTGATGCTCACCACGAAACAGCCTGTGGAACGATTTCATTTTAGGGTAACACTAAACAAAATTTCTTTCAAACAGAGTGTTTTATCTGCGTATGAGATGAAAGCAGGGACAATAGTTCCCTGGACATACCACTACTTGCTGCTGAGCGTGTATATAGTCAAGCATTCTTTTCTCCACTGTGGTGTATCCTTATCGACACATAATGAAAAAACGCTAATGTGCTGATGATTCTCGAGTTGTCTGAATTATCTCAACCGCTTTCAAGCTACAGCTTCTGGCCGTGCCCAGGCATTGCTATGAGAACTTCAACTAACCTTACATAATTACAGTGCCGCTATTACAACTATAGAAAAGTGTGTGACGTGGCACACTATTAAACTAAGGAGGAGGATGTTGCATGTTGCAGGCGGCTCTAGCTTTGTGAGATGCAGTCAAATTGCCCCACTCGGTTTCCTCCTTTCAGGTTATGTTGAAAACATGGATCATTTTTTAAAAGCGAAGTGCGGGCTAAAGCTAATCGCTATCTCTTTCTTTATGTTCAGGTTTCAGCTAATCACTTCTTTCATGTTCAGGATGAGGTTCTCAACACTCAGATACCTTGCATTTTAGCCCCTGTGGCTTATGTGGTATGCAGAACACATATTAGTGAGCTCAGGAGACAGCTCGTGCTTTGCAGGGTGCATTGACAGCAAATAACATTAAGGAGCACACATTGAACATTTTTCGCCTTTTTTTTCACTCCTCATGATACCTTCTCTACTTCTCATCTTTCTTTTACTTCTCATCTTTTCCTTTTATGCCTTCACAAGCTGTGCTTATTTCCAGCCACAGATGCCTCAGCAGCATTACTTGACAAGGGCCACATAATCAGGCCACATAGGAAAACCTAATATATAAGATAACTGATGAAGATGTTGAAGTCGGTTGCCTCATTTGGCTGTGCCCTTCTTTACACTGTTCTTGTCACAAGATGCCTAAGTTGTATTTTACCTGTTAGTCTCGTTCAGCTGAATGTATGATAGCTTTCAATTGCTGTAATAGTTGCCACTTATGCTACAGTTTAACTCAGTACTAGAGCCCGTACTGCCGGCATGTGTTCGCTGGAAGTAGCATGATGCAATTTCATGAATGCTTGCATGGTTTGTTTGATGTCTCTTTTTCATATTTTTATGTAATAATGACAATGCTGAGAAATGATGAAGCTCAAGCATGGCATGATAACTGACACTTACAGCACATGCTGTGTCATTGGTTGAAATAACTAATATAGTGTATTTTGAAAAACTGTGAACAGGTGACTTGTGTGAGAGGGAACATCTGATATGTTCTATAATATCAAATGTCATTGCATTTTTCTACCTTGAAACAAAAATTGATGCACGTAATTTCTGGGAACCAAATGTAATATGTGTGAGGAAACGATGTTCTAGCTTACAAAACTGCAGTAATCATGATTCAATTATAGAACAGACATTTTCTTTTGTATTACTTCCTCTTTTACATAAGCTTCTTGCATTGCAAGTTTTCTTTTATTCAGATGTAAAAGTACTAGGTTAAACCAACATAGCGCTCCACATTTCCTATGCTGCGTGGCATGATTTTATAAAGATGCAGGGCTATCGCTGACTGTTTCAGTTCATGAAAAAATGGAAATAGCGGCAACTGGCTGATGTGGATGAGCTTATAATGTACTTATGATGTACCTTGACTTGCGATGTTCCTCTAGCATGAGGTTCGTGCCTTGAAGGCAAGCGTTGAAATGCTGCCTGCTAAAAGCTTATCGCAGATAGCTGAGAACAATTGTAGACTCAATGTGTTCATCTGCTCTATTTATGATTTATCTTTTATGCATGCGTCACAGCACCCTTTATGTTTAAAAATGTGTAACCTGTTTCAATGGCTATGTATTTGCTTCAGGAAGTTATTGCCAGTATGTAAAAAAAATAATAGTGATTCAGTTGTTCTGCATGAATGTGCAATGTACCTGTTTGGGAATAATTAAAGGTGCTAATGGTGATTTTTGTTTGTTCACTTTGCCTTTTAAAAAAGTCGATGGCAGTGGAAGCAAACCTGACTCGTCAGAAGGTTCCCCGCCGAACGGTTCCCTGTCCCTGCACTCTTCTCTGCATTCCAGTAACGGTAGCACACCCATTCAGGAGGTGAGTACTTGCTCGTTAAATCACGGGTGCATGTAATGGCACAATGAAGCGTAATTGGGTAATAAGCGTGTTCTTGCAACAATAATGTCTATGCTTGGGACGGTTCTCCTGCTCGTGGAAATGTAATCAAATAGGTGGCAATTATTGCCGGAAATGGGACGGGCATGGTGCTTGTGTTATCAGTCTAAGCAAGGTAACATATTGAAGGCATTCTTAGCAGAAAATAAACTGCCATCAAGGACACTCAGATTGAATGCTGGTAGCAGTTCTTATACTACAAATGAGACCATCTTCTCACGTACAGGTATTGGTGCAGGTGTGCTAGAACTTTGAAAACAGTGAACTTAGTCATACCCACAGTAACATTTCCATGCCCTTTCATGTACAGAACAGAAAGATTCCTGTGTGATTAGTATGTATTCCTTAAATTACCATCTTCTAATACATACGGGACATTTCCCTGTTTCTTTATATGTGCTTATTCACATCAGTGTTTCCACATGTAAATAAATAAATGACAGTTGCCAATTTGATGAATGATAATTGTGACTAGTACTATATCAGTGCACTTAGTTGGGCCAGTTGGTTCTGCATGTCGATGAAGTGGATGCGCTTGAAAGACGAGGACGAAGAAGAGACGGGATGCGCACTGTGTGTCCCGTCTCTTCTTCGTCCTCGTCTTTCGAGCGCATCCACTTCATCGACATAGTACTATATGCCTCCTCTATGTATATTCTATTATATGTGCCCTCTTGCACTGGTCACTTCCGTAGGGCAACTGTCTCACATCTTACACAGTTGTACATTACCACTATAGTTTACTACATACTTAGCATCATGTGCACTGATTTGTAGATCACTACAAAGGACATTAAAGTTGATCAAAGCTATATTGATGCATCTACGAGCTTGAACAAAGAAAGGCGCAAGAATCACGGCGCATGACAAAACAGAGCTACCAGAGGTGCAGAAAGGGGCACAGCAGAAGAAAGGAAAGGCACTCTGTTTATATTTGGCGAGTCCAAAGATATCGTGCCAACCTGGGGGATAGTGCACGCACCCTGGGGGTTGCTGCTATTTATAGATGCTGCCTGCCACATCAGTGGCTGCTCGCACTCTTGAGAGCTCACATGCGTGGTGCGGAGTACCTGCGAAAAGAAAAAGTAATACTGAAATAAGTACAGAAGCCAAAGTAAACAAAAAAAGGAAGATGCTCTTGTGAATGCGCATTTGACTCTAGGACTTCCAAAAACTGATGTTCTGCCTTGAGTCCCAAATAAAGTACTAGTGCAAAGGGAGGAAGGTAGATACAACTGAAACTGAGCTAAAACTCAGTTTGTTAGTCCTTGTTCATCTAGTCTACTTCTCCTACTTGTGTTCCATCTTCCATGGAATTTTAACTCGATTTAAAATGTCGTACCAACTAGCCCCCCAATGCACCTTACTTGACAAAAAATAAAAAATAAAAAAAAATAAAAAACGTGGGACAGCATGATCATAAATAAATTTCACTGCCATACTGCCATTGACGTACCACTCAGTAGAGGACCGTGAGTAACAAGGGAGCAACGTTATGGGAGCATGACTTTGAACTTGTCTTTTCACCCTGTTTAGCAGATTTTTGTTCCCAGTAAATTCTTTTATCTTGATCGTTGAGTCAGGAAATTGTGAGCGAGCTTTCTTAAGTATGAGTCCACTATTGTTTTTCGCGCTTAGCCCCCTTCGTGAAAACTTGTAGCTTATTAAACAAGTGTTCTTCTGTCATCTTAGAACTTGCTATGCACCCATTTATAGAATAACATACTACACTTCTTTTATAGCATCTGTCAATTTTATTACCAGGAGGTCCTCGTATTTTGTTTAAAGTACTTTGTTCCAGCCCTCGCGGAGCTGTGCCCGCATTGATAAATACTACAACGCTCTGTGATGGCTGTTACTAAAGTAGGAAGGCTAACTAGAAGTAAATTTGTAATAAATGGTGCGATTTGGTAATGAAAAAGCACTAGTTATTGGTCTTTTAACCTATTATGATATGTTACAATTAGAGCCTAGACTATTTTTAAGTTGGCAGCTTTATGTCCATACATTTGACCAGCTTTTCCTTGCGTGGCTTTTCAAGACGGAGCAATTGTTTACGGGGATGCTTACCAGCTTATTTCAGCTACCACATTTAGTAGAATCTATTCATCTTCGCCACCTAGCCTCCTAATTTTGTGTAAGTGCTGTTTGTGCAAACCCTCTGTTTTCCACACCGGCACTTTCTGGAGTCAAAAAGTCTGGTTAGACGGGCGAGGTTGTTTTTAGATTCGCCAGTCAAGCTCTTTCTTCCACTGGAAAGTTGTGGCATGTATTTTTGGGAGCACACGCGCACGTGTCAAGTTGAGCCAACAAGGAGGGCCAGTTTTGTGGGTTTTTGTTTTTGCTTACCTCGGGCCGTTAACAAGTGTTGCAGACCGTAGCAAAGCCAAGACCTATTCTTGTCCAACGCGGGGGTTATTTTGTCCACCGGAGCTTTGTGTGCATGTGTGTGCTTTTCCCACGAAAACTAAAATATTTCCGGAGCTTCCTGGCATGAAGCAACCTCTTCCAGACAGCGGGTCTTTGAGATGTGGCTGCTATCACTATTTAGTTTTCTCTTTTTTTTCTCTTTAAAATCTTTGAGTCTATTTGTACAGACAGTCACTAGAGAAATTAACATGAAACAAATTTGAACAAGTTGCTGTTTATTAGATAACTGTACAGGACAAACTCTTCTGAAATAATTTCACTAGTCGGCTGAACAGTGCAGGGTCTGCTTAGCTTTCTACAGATTTAACATAGACATTATTTGAAGTCCTCGTTGCACCCATGTTTTGCACATGTGCCCTTCTATACCACGAATACCTCTGCCAACTTCCTGTCGTTGGGAGGTGGGGCATACCTGCCGACTTTTCTCTTCTTTTCCACAAATTAGTTTAGAAATGTGGGCTTTATCTGCTGATTTACGAACGTTTCATCAGTCTTACAAGAAGTAAATTCTCTTGACAAAAAATTTTCACTCGTCAGCCCCTAACATTGATCCTCACAAGTCTATTGAGAAAAGTTCCTGAAGTGGCTGAAATGAACAACTTCAATGCAGCTGATGTGCTGCCTTGTTAGTTTGTGCTAATTCACATTTGCTAATGCTTGTGGGCTGCATCTGAAAGCAAACTATTGTTTGTGAAGTGTACATGTATCCTAAAAGGGGCACGTACTCAGGTAAAGCTTTTTATTTTAATATATGTGCTATTCGCCCCGCCCCACCTTCTCCCGGCCCCTTCTTTTGTGTCGTGTCACAGGGAGTTATCTGATCTTACAGTTTGCGGGTTGACAAGTATGCTTTTGGTGTAGCTCAGTGACTGTCGTGTGCATCTGTGCATAGTTTGTCAAGCTTAAGTCTCGACGCACCTGTGCTTGTGATTCCAACATCTCAGGAGCCTGGCACTTCTCCATACCACCCTATGAACCAGGGTGGCAGCAGTGATCTCGCGCTCTACTCATCACCCTCCATGCCCAACATCTCCTTGGGGCGCCCCCCTGTGGCCACCAGCTCAGCTGTGAGTGCACCCTCTCTCACATCTCTTCCTTCACATCCTACTTTTACTTAATATGGCAGCACTTTGATGCTTTAAACAGCAGTGTGCTGTGGCCTGTACTCCCTTTTCGCTTTGGCTACAACAACTGACCATCCTCATCGCCGTAATATTGTTATCGTGCTCTTGTAGGCCACCTCCTATTTTTCAGTTTTACTATCAAGATAGGGCAAAAGAAACTACAACAAACATTTGTGCACTGCAGTTCATGCTCTCGTACTTGCAGCGTGAATTCTACATGCGCATAAAATTCAAGATGTAGCATTTCAGAACTTATGAAGGTTAAAATGTAAGCCACGTCAACAAACTCTCTAACTATTCTTATTATAGTAGGGCTGTGCTTAAAGTAGCCTCATTTTTCTCCATTCTAAGGATGGGAAAATCCTCAACTCGGTCTCCGAGGCCCAAGTTCGCGCCATGGCAGCTGCACGTCTTGGGATGCCACTCACATCACATGTGTTGCACTCATCATTGCCTTTCTGCTCACCATTGCCAGGTGAGCTTTTTTCTGTCAGATTTCTTGCTTTGTTGCTTTTCCAGTTTCACAGCTGCCACATTGTGCAACAAGCAACCCTTCATATGGTTATTCTTGCATGTTGACAATGTATACCATTGTGACAATCTGGGCATGTCTGTAATCCGTTTTTTTTTAGGAATGGTAAAAGCCAAAGGAGAACACTGGCAGAAAAAAAGCACACATACACACATGCTGGTGACCTGTGTGCATGTGTGTATGTGTTCCTCCTTTTTTCATCAATGTACTCTTTGCACTTTTACCACCTTTCTTACCAGATTGGTTTTACGTTATTTTTCACTATTTCACTTTCGTTCAGTCTGTCTTTTTGTTGGATTAACCATGCATTAATATAAACACAACCAACATTGATGTATAACTCGTTTACTTGGTTGTTGAACCTAGTGGCAATTTCCTAATACATTTCTTAAAGTCAACATGTAGGAATATGTATGCCTGCTTGTTATGATAGTGGAGCTCCCATTCAACCTTGGCAGTTGCTTATATAAGCAACATAATTTAATGTATCAAGGTGACTACAGCTGTTGGAGAATGCCTTTATAAGCCTTATGTCAAATATTAATTGTGGAGACTTTATGCCCCAAGTTTCCTACATATAAAGCCTTAAGTGCCGGTGAGCAGCCTGCTCTGTTCCTGTGCCCGTCATCATCATCACTTGTCCTTATTGTGCTGTGCGGCCTATTCTGTCTTACATGCAGTAATAGATGGGGAGTTCACCCCTCCAACCAGTCCTGGCTACATACAGCAGCAGATGAAAGGCCTGGAACAGTCACCTGGAGCTCCTGGCCATGTGCTGCAAGTTATGTACGCACCACCTCCAGGCGCCGTAATCACTGATGCTCAGGTGGCACAAGCACGCCTCCACAGGTCAGTACTCATGTTCCAGCTTGCAATACCTCACCAATCACATAGTTGTAACTGAAAGCCTCTGAACAGCAATTGCATTGTAACCATGCCTCACCTAACCTAGAATAACCTACTGCAAACCTCTTGCAATACTGATTTGTGTACTAACACAGGGATCTGTTTTGGCGTGCTCCATGTTTACGTTGACATTCAGCCTGCAGGTGTAACTATACTGCTTCAGATCTCTAATGTTGTTTTAGTATTCCATGAAGCCGAGCAACTGGAAAGCATGAGCATGGTTTCTCAGTTTCGCTTCTAACCTTGAAATGGAGTGCTATTTATAAGGACAGCCAGAAAATGCTTTTTGCTGGCTTGGCACCTGTGTCATTCACCATTTGACTGACTTGATAAGGGTCTCTTCAATCAGAAGCATCATTTTAAGTAAATGTGGAGCACTGTGGCTTGCTTAGTTTTGTGGTCTTAGGGTAAATACAGCATTAAATGACACATTTAGAGATATCACTGATGCTATGGAATTTTATACTCTCCACTTGCTGTCAACTGCACTCTTCATGCAATTTCGTTTTCAAGCTCGAGAATAATATTCGCCTAGTGTGAGCTTGTAGTATTTGCACCAACAATTCTCTGCCGTTCTAAGATAAAATACAAGATAGCACAACTATTCTCAGATAAGATGACTGCCAGGGCAGCGAAAACAAGTTTTGGTTGCCAGAGCAACTAAAGTTTACGTATTGGTTGTCTTGACAATCATTTTATCTTGGAACAGTTGTGTTCTCACTTATACTTTCAAAACTTATTACTAATTTCGTAATTTCTATCTTAAAGCTGTTGTTTAAGGGTGTGAGTGAGCATTTTTTATCATATTGCATGTGTTGTTTGGAGCATCATACATCGTCTGTGACCTATAAATGATAGTCATTCTTGCTGATAAAAAATGGAAGGTGATATAAAAGGAACTGTTGATGTTGAACATTCGTGTGTTCTTTCTCCATGTGGATGCCAGGACCATTCATCGTCCTCTGGGCAGGACCCAGTCAGCACCGCTACCCCTTGGACATCCTATGCTGCAGCCTCAGAATGTGCTGCTCAACGCACAACTCTTCGAGCAGCAGCAACAACACAACTTGCTCAAGCAGGTGAGGCCAGTTACCACATTGGCTATGATAGGGCACAATTGCTTTTGATTTCTTATTCTTTTATTTCTTTTTTTGCTATGCTAACTAACACCAACAGACTTGTCCTAGATTTCTTGCAAAGCATATTGAGCAGCCATGTTGCTAGATATGTTGTCATGAAACATTAATATAAGCAAAAGAATCAGCTTTCACAGGCACTTATAAAAAGAATGAAAAGCGAAGCTTGCACTAGGGACACAAGGCTGGAACTGACAGTGGAGCTAGTGTTCGACCTAGCTTTTTCCAAGTTTTTGCCGATTTTTATTCACGTAACATACTCGCCCATCATAGTTATTGCATTCCACGGCCACACTAATCCATGCACATGTTGTGGGAATGAAGCAGAAGATGAAGAAGAGGACGAAGCGAGCGCATGCCAGCTCAATATTTCTAGTACACACCGGTGATTTATTTATTTCATTTATCGTTCATAATTTATTTAATGCTTTTATTTAACTAACTCTTTCTCTTCCATTTTTTTTCTATCTCTTTAGCATTCAATTGGGAAACCGCGAACACAAATAACATTTTCGCTTACTTAAAATTATCTCTTTAGAATTATACTTCCCCCCCCCCCCCTTTTTTTTTTTCACTCACACATCCTACTGCCGCACGATTCGTGGCCGATCCCCCGTGGTGGGTTGTGCCATTCCTCTAGGATCAACCAACCAACCAATTTCTGTTCGCACTACCTGTGCAACTAAAAGCTTTAACAGCTTCGCTGTTAAAATTTCGGAACACTGAGATTGAACACTGTGTCTAACACCATAAAAGCAGTGCCTCTCTTATGCTCTATTAATGAGAAATCTATGGGAATCACCCAATAACATCAGTGTAAAAGAACCTGTTCAGCAGATATTTACACACTGAGCTAGTCTATTTATGAGTGCTGCCAACTCTATTGATAGCAAGCTGATTAATTACTTGGCCAGATTAATAGGCTAAGTTGTTATGTCACTCAAAGGCAAATCAGTGGCACGAAATGACCAAAAAAGACCAAGGGCCTTGACAGCTTTGGCTAGCAGCCAACCAAAGAGGCTACATTGTTTACGAAACTGGCTTCTTGTCAGCTTTGTGCTTGTCACCTTTCATCATTGCTATATCTTCTCTGCCATCTTAATTTCCGGTTATATATATACGTACGACAAAGCTACCGTATATCATTACGACATTTGTTTGTACTGTTCTGCCATGCACCATCGCTCCTTCATCTTGTCCTCAGCATATTCGACAGACAGTGCTGACTCGGGCGGGCAGCAAGAGCCAGGTGGTGGAGCACGTGGAGGAAGAGACGGAGGCCGCTGTTGCACAAGAAATGAAAGACCAGCCGGAGGTCATCGACCTCACTGACTCGCGCAAGGGATCATCTGCGTCGTCCACCTCAGCAGCGGAAGGTGCACCGCCTCCTCCCACCTCTGCCACCACCCTGCTGCAGCTTCAGCAGCGACAGAGGGACCTCATCAACCGGCACTCGCTCCATCTCGGCGCTGGAATGGAAGGTAGGCGGCACGTCTGATGATGTCTCGATTAATTTGTGACCTCGACGTACAGTCAAACCTACATATATCAAACTCGCAAAGAAACAGGAATTAGTTTGATAATATGAAATAATGAGATAAAAAGTGTTCAAAGCATTTATAGTATTTTCGGTGCAAATTTTGATTGGTAGATTGGCTTCCTACACTGTGTGATGGCAAGTGGTAGTTTCCATTAGTGCCTACTCGCTCCGTGCGGCACCTTTCTAATCACACCACTTGCTATCCCAATTGCATGTGAGAAAGCCATCTCTTTGGGATGTTCGTGCTGCCTGATGTTCGATGTATGAAGTGTACCAGCTATTTTTGTTCATTGTAGCCATCAGTTTGCCTGCGCATTGACGTTAAAGCATTGTCATGTTCAAAAATAATTCGACATGAAGGATAATTCAATTTATCGGAGTTCACTGTCGTTGGGTTGACTGTGGTGACTTCTAGGAAAAGAAAAGATAGTAGATTAATGTTATTCTCGGCCATAAACTTATCCAGAGAGGAGAGAATTGAAAATGCGTTATACTAGTTTGCCAACTTGTTTTTAGCACTTGATGGCCACCTGGCAGCATGTGGGAGGTTAATTTTATTTTTCATATGCATATGGCCCAAAAATCCTTATTTCCACCACAGTAACTTCGAGGTATACAGAGCCATAAGACAAAGAGTTCCGTGTGGTAGTGCAAGGAGTCCTGTGCAGAGTCAGACGTGTTATCTATTTACAGTAAAACCTCGGTGATACGAATTTTTCTGTGGTCCCGGCCAAGGCCCATTAGCCCACAATGTATTGGAGTACGGTTGTTGCGAACCGATTTGCACCCCGCGACGTTTGATACGAACGTACGCTAGCACACAGGTACGAACAGGTGCGGCCCGCGCTGTCGCGGAAGAGGACGCCGCAGTCACGCGCGGGCGCGGGCATGCGCGCTGCGCCACCATCAACGGTGCGTCGTTGCCTCCGAGATAGTGCGGGCCAATATTGGAGGCCTTTAGGCACCTTCGCGTTTAGGTTACAGATGACGTTGACGTCGCGCTTTTTTTTTTTTTTTTTACTCGACGTGTTGACGCGTGCTCCTGTGCTCGAGGCAGCAGCGTCATTGTACTGTGTCAACACGCGCCTGCCATGTCGGTGCAAGCCATGTCCCCGCAATCAGACGTTCTATCAAACAAGACTGAAACTTGGGCTGCGGGTCCCCCATGAAGTCCCATGAGACGTGGACGAAGACCCCAAGAGACGAAGCGGACGGTCTTGGCGATGGAGCTTGGCCTCCAGCTATCGTGTGCAAAGCGCTTCCTAGGTCACTTTCACCGCAGTACTTTAGTGTCATGCAAAATAGCGTAGTAAGATTAGGAAGGGGCTACTAGCAGTCACGGGGCACACCACATCTGGTTCATTAATTACACACGCACGCATGCACCTTATATAGGAGTACAAGTATGACTGTTGTCGTTTAAAAACTTTACTGGCAATCATTCAGTGCTGTTCATGGCGTCGTTGCGGCCTGAGAAACACTGAATCAAAACGTATACCAACTTTCCCTTATTGTCGCATACTAATTTTCCATGTTTTCTGGTGATACGAATTTCGGATGATACGAATATTTTTGGTAACCCCGCGAGATTCGTATCACCGAGGTTTCACTGTATTTATTTTTGAGCCACTTGTTAGATAATACTGTGTCACGAGGATGAGCAATGCATCAGGACAAGCCACCATTTTATGTGTCCAGGCTCTGCATTTACGCGGCACCAGCACGGTGCACGTCCATTGTCCCGTGCCCTGTCAAGTCCACTGGTGAGCCTGAGCCCTCCGGGTGGAAGCAGCAGCCCCCAGCACCAGTCAGAATTGGGCAGCCCCCCTCCACCACACGGGAGCCCCCCACACCGGATGACCACAGCGTTGGCCTACGACAGCCTCATGCTGAAACACCAGTGCATCTGTGGCGACTACTCCAGCCACCCAGAGCACGGTGGCAGGCTGCAGAGCATCTGGGCACGTCTGCAGGAAACAGGACTGGTGGCTCGCTGCGAGGTGGGTTGGTTATTTAATTATTTATTTATTGACACAGTATCGCTAGCCTCCAATGAGGCTGTAAGCTGGTGTGGCTAGTATAAAGCATAGAACAAAGCGCTCATATGCAACGAGAATCAAAACAAAACAATCATGTCACATGAATCGACAAGAAAAAGAAACACGCTCCTGAAAAGCACAGTAGAAAACAGCACAATACAATGGAGACAAGAAAGACCACACAGGACCAGCAGTGCACAAAGCATACATGCAAAGTTTCAGACACTAGTGTACACAACTAATTGCAAAAAGAAAGGAATGACATGACACATTTTTCATATATAAAAGAAATCAGAACACAACAGGGGTATCACACCAACTGACAAAAAGAAATAGAAATTAAGGAAGTTCATGAAAGACAAAAGCGCTCGTCAAAAGCAACATAAGCCCACCGTGCGAGGTTCTCAAGACGAATACTTCATGCACAAGCTTGTTGTCAAGACCAAGTATTGAATTGAAAATTGCTCTCCTAAACAATGCTGGGGAAAGTGTTGACAAGTTCACGACACTGATGCAACTAAATGTGGCCCTCAGTAACCTCAGTTGCGTGTGCAATGCAGCATAACCTCAATTCAATAAAATTCAGCTGAACTAAATCAGTTTCAGTTTATTGGCCCTTTCCTCAAATTCACATATGGCCCTTGAGAATAGTGAAAAACACACACAAAAAAATTGTGTGATCAGACACTGAAAATGTCTCATATAGTGGCCCTTGCTCTAGACACAGGGATGGTTTATAAAATCAGAAATCCCTCCCTAATTTTTTTTTATCTATCAAGGAATCTCGGCAATGTTCCAGATGCTCACAAACGCACCCCGCACTTGTGACCTAAGACAGCGTACACCAAGTGAAGGTGCACCTGTGTGAGGTATAGTTTGCAGTGAATATTCTTGCAACACTTTGCAAGAAATGAGTTAGCAAAGCTTGAGCTTGTTTCTTCGATATTGTTGTGGAATAGAGAGGTGCCAATATTATGAACATGTAACAATGTATTGTTCTGCCACATTGAAGGAAATGTATAAAACAAGATGAGTGAGTAGCTTTTCCGGTGAAAAGTTGTGGGATCGAGAATAAGATTCATGATTAATAGATGTTTCTTGCCTATTTTTCATAATGAAGATAGCTGTAAAGTTCACTGTGACACTTGCAGTAGCAGTTCAATGCTGAAAGGCATCTCACTTCCCTTGCTTGGCATTGCTGTTTACTTTTTAACCATTCATTGGATGCATTACATCATCTGTGCACTTAGACACGGCTCCATTTGTGCCCAAAAGTGTTGCAACTGTGCTGTAAGAAATTTCAGAAATAATTATGTGTGTCACTTTTTCTACAACAGAGGATCCGGTCACGGAAAGCCACTTTAGAGGAGATACAGTCGTGTCACGAGTAAGTGCCTCTTTGTGTTACAACGAAAGATCTTATCATGGCCAGCATGCAACTATCAGCTACGAGATTGTAACGTCACTTTTCATGTGCTTTCTTTTTTTATGTGCAGTGAGGGCTACGCCTTCATGTTTGGCACTAATCCGCTGAACAGGCAGAAACTGGAGATGAGCAAACTAGGTGAGCCTGTCTTGGTATTATTGTCCTATGGCAACCTTCTTCAATTTCCCTTCATGCTCATTTCCCAGTGTTGTAGATGAGATAGGAGATGGACTGTGTTTTATGCACACATTGTAAGCACATTCAGATAGCAGTGGACTCTCAATTGTGTGATTGCACTGAGTTATAACGCATCCCCCTAATTAACACATCTGTTTAAGCTATCCTGACAAAGTCTATCCCTAACCTATAAGCAAGCCAATGTCAGTGCAAAAAAGACAAAGCGGAAACTTCATGATTGCACTGCCCTATGAAATAAAATATACAGTAGGCTCTCAGTAAAACTGCGTCTAATATGATTGGTTTTGTACTTGAATTTTGCACCCCTGTTCATCTCTCAGTAAACCAACACCTGTTATATGGAACATATTTTTCTGATCCCTTCAGGTTCCATCTGAAGAGAGTCTACTGTAAATGTGTGTCTGCTGTCTATGCTGTCATTTACATCTGCTTCATTCTGTTCAAAACAATGTGGAGCAGAATATAACAACCCCTGGTGGTTTTCTGGTATTTCAGAGCTTCCCATCAAGAGCTTTGTGATGCTACCATGTGGAGGCATTGGCGTGGACTCTGACACCACCTGGAATGAGCTTCACACGGCAAGCGCAGCGCGTATGGCTGCTGGCTGTGTTGTCGATCTTGCTCTCAAGGTGGCCATGGGTGAAGCCAAGGTGACTTTACGCTTCCTTTCACACAAATGCTAGTGTACTGAATTATTCAGTCTTATGTCTGCATATGCAGGCTTCACACTTGCCATTGTAAAATCTCTGCCTTTTTATAGCCAGTCAATAAATTTTTGTAAATTGTCAGTGCATGTGATACGGTTTGTTCGTTTGTTTAGGATGCATTTGATTTCTAACTTCCTGTATTACTTTCATATTTGCAAATCACTGGCACCATTGGCCAGATTTTCAATTGATGTAGCAAAATTTTTGGTTAAAAGGTAAGGAGAAGGCCTGTCAAAGAAAATTGGAGGGGATTTCCCTGTTTAATTGGCTCTGCTGGTATTGCTTTTCCAAGTGCAGCTCTAAAATTCTATGCAACAACTTTCATGTAATTTTCATAAAGTACGGATATGGCAAGTGAAAAGTCCTACATATTTCCTATTAGTGCACTTTATACCCTTTATCACTGTAAACAATCGCTGCTATAAAGCTGTGCATGGAGCACTGTTATGTCGTACTTTTTCATATTTTCCGGTTACGTTGTTCCAATGTTCATTCTTGAAATCCATTCCCGTTTGTCAGCGGGGAAAAAATTACAGCTAGCACAATTTATCATTTTGATACGTTTCTTTTCATAGCTCTTGCACACAATCTACTTCTTGACACTTCATGACTCCCGAGATCTTATTGTATGATTTCATATTGTCCAGTGTTCACCTTTGCATACTGGAATTAAATTATTTGTGACCTTGTTTCGTCTTTTTTTTCTTCTCTAATGTATGCAGAACGGTTTTGCTGTGGTTCGCCCTCCTGGTCACCATGCAGAGTTCAAACAAGCGATGTAAGTCTAGCACAAAAGCTTGGACAACTTCCAGCAGTGTCGAAACGGACAGTTTTCCTTAATTTGCATAAAATAGTCGAAGTTGTATTAACGGCAGGAAACTGAAGTGGCCAATAGACAATTGTCACTTTAGTGTGCTTCTGCCCCATGCTTGTCATTCTTTCATGCTTTCAACAATTAGTGACTGTCCAGAAATGTTCAAAAACATTCTCATGTGTAAATACAAATGAATAATTCAAGTTATTTGATCTTCTTGCAGAATGCTCTGTGAAACTTTTCGTTGTAAATATGTTTGTAAGCCACACAGCACAGGAACACTGTGAGCTCTTACTGTCCATGGTAAAATAAATTTGGTGGCTTAAATCTATTGGGCAAGGTTAAAGAATTTTGGACAAGCATGGCCCTTTCCAAGCTTGCAGTGTCTTTTTGCTGCTGGGCACCCATCTTTTTTTGTCCAATCTGTACAGAAATTTAGCGATTGCATTCACTGTAGCAAGCCAAACGAAATGCGTAGAAAAAGAATTATTGTTGGCTTAACTTGGAACGAGGGTCACATTACAAGTTTCTGCCTTCCAGGGGATTCTGTTTCTTCAATTCCGTGGCAATTGCTGCTAAGCAGCTTCGGCAAAAGCTCAAGATGGAGAAGATCCTCGTGGTGGACTGGGTATGCTCTACGATTTATTTATTTTTCTTTTAAGTCACTGCATTGTGTTTCGTCCAAAGAAAGTGCAGTGGTCACTGTAGTTTTATCTGCTTCAAGTGCTGTGCACACAATGTACAAGCCAAGACAATACACCAAAAGCAAAATCACTACTGAATATAATGATATTTGAAATGTCTCACATACGTATCACAATACTTATCTGTGCTGCAAGCTTGAATTGCACAAAATATTTTTATGGAAACTAGTTTGAAGGCTGGGTGTTTTCTCTCGGTGACGGTCTCCACATATCAGTTTCAGTTCTGTCATTGCTTTTAACGACGTTTTACCTCAGGCATGGTCAAGTAGCTGGACAGGTGCTCCCCAGTGTTTTATACATGAAGTATAGTTGATGTTCTTATATTTAATATTCCTGTAGATATCTTTTGTGAACTTGATTCTAACTGTAAACTTGACAAAAGTAAATGGAGAATTGAAAATTCTTTATCCTTTCCAAAGCTTTGTTCTTTTCATAATTCCTAGGATGTATAGCATATGGGGTGTAACTAATTTTCACTGGATGGTATTTACTGGTGTCTGAAGGGCTTACAATTAGAGCTGTGCGAATAGCAAAATTTTGGGTGCAAAGCGAATTCGAATATTGAAGTATGAGTGCGAATCAAATCGAACATTTTTTGAATATTTCTAGAATATTTTTCGAATACTTCGAAGCGAAATTGCAGAAAAAAAAGTTAGGATTCCTAAGCATATTCTTATGAGATAGCAACATGAAAGTGTTTCTTTTCACTAGGTTGGTGAAGCACTGGCGGGGTGGTGTTCCATAGTTGTCTTATCAAGAATGAGGCAATGTAGAGGCGGAATTCTATTTATGTACATGATTTGGTGCAACCAAGTGTTGCCGACACTTTACACGTGATAGGCAAAGATGCCATTTCCTCAGCCTCTCCTCTTCTTTCAACTTCTGTGGAAGCCCAACTGATGTGGCGGACAAGGGTGTGCTCCCTTCAAGCCTGGAGTTCCAAATCTGCCTCGTAGACGTCGATATATAAGAACATCTGAAATTTCGGACGCTAAAAAGCTTCGGCTTCCGATTTTTCGGACTTCCTGCCCAAATTTTTGGTTCAAAACAGCGTTAATTGAGCCCGCACCTCTGCCACATCTTTCATCTCCATGTTGCAACCAGCGTTTTCTTGAGTTAGTACATTTGCGACTGTAGCAGAGCTTGAAAGGCAGCTTTGCCGCAATACCGGGCTGTGATAAGGTGAAGCATATTTGAAACTCTAGGGACCACTTCCAATCGTACGTTGTCTGCGTCTTGGCAAAGTTCGACCGTAACGGAGCTTAAAAGGCAGCTTTGCAGCAACACCGGGGTGTGATGAGGTGAAGCATATTGAAAATATAGGGACCACTTTTAATCGGACTTTGTCTCTTGGCAAAGTTCGACCGTAACGGAGCTTGAAAGGCAGCTTTGCCGCAATACGAGAGTGTAATGAGGTGAAGCATATTAAAAAGTCTGACGGGGTCACTTTTAATGGGACGTTGACTGTATTTGTTTTTGGGAAGTTTGAATAGTTCGAATAGTAAAACTCTAGTGTAAACCGAATCGAATAGCAGACATTATTCGAAAAATATTCGAAATTTCGAATGTTCGCACACCCCTACTAACAATACTATCATGCAAGAGCCTTGTTTCAAGGCCTATCGTTACATACTGGAAATGCGCTACTGAGCATCGGACCATGTGAAGTTTTGTATTTTTTGGTAGAGGGGGACACAGACACTCAAAATCTTTGAAAAGTTTAGTTTTAGGTAAGCAGAGCCATTCATTGCGCAGAAAGTTGGCAGTGGCAGTACCAATAGAATCACTCATTTCTTGAGTTCCAAGGATGAAAACCAAGTCTTTGTTGTTATGAAGTTTGTCTTGTTATGAAATCGATAGTGTTGAGGACACTAGTTTTATTGACTTGTTTCTGTTCCACCAATCATTGCTCCTTTCCAGGATGTCCACCACGGGAACGGTCTGCAACAGATCTTTTATGATGACCCGCATGTGTTGTACATCTCCCTTCATCGACACGATGATGGCAATTTCTTTCCCGGCACCGGTGATCCTCAGGAGGTAAGGCTCATTTGCTGGCAAGAGACGAGTTATAGTATAAAAAGGAGACATTCCCAGATTTTACACTCTTATATCTATAAAAAGAAAATCTTTGACAAATAGTCTGACTTTCACAGACCTGCTTATGCTGTTAAACCGAAGATGTTAGAAGGACAGCCTGACACCTCTTTTCAATACAGTGTAGTTGACCGTCAGTTAATGAAAAGATGAACAAAGACAGTCTGGTCGCTCTCCACCAGCTATTCGCATGCTGGAAGTCACTTGCAATGCAGTAAATGCTCTGAAATTGGATCGAGTTGGTAGCCGTTGGTTATGATACTGCAGCATGCACACAGCAAACGAGGACACTGTCAAAGGAAACATGCCGGAGCATTTTTTTTATCTTTTACTCTCAACGCAGCTTATCTTTAGGAAAGAAGTTTACATGTGCCTGTGTGTTTATGATCCTAGTGCAGTTGTGTGTTTCCTTTGACAGTTACCTCATTTGTTTTGTGCGCACTGCAGTATTTTAATCAACAGTTGTGATATGATTGCAGCATGAGTTAGCAGAAAGTCAGGTAGCTGATTTTGTATACAGAGAATACATACATGTGTCCCTGCCCACAGTGGTGCCCTAGTAGTTGTGGTCTTCATGGTATTACTATGGGGAAAGAATTCAGAAACACTTGTGCACTGAGCTTTGGCTGCACATTAAAAAGAAGCCCAAGTAGCAAAAGTTAATTCAGGGCACCCTCATTATGAATCGAATCTCTCGTAACTGTGTGCTGAATTGGAATATTAGGATCAGCCAACCATTCGCTACATCCAATATGTATTTGCCTTCCTCTCTTAGGTCGGCATTGATGATGGCACAGGCTTCAACATCAACATTGCCTGGTCTGGTGCATTAAACCCACCAATGGGCGACGCTGAGTACATTGCAGCTTTTCGGTGAGTGCTACTCTTCGTGTTGCATGCCAGCTCTATATTTAGCAAGTTTTCACTAGAGGTTGCTGTGGAGCTGCATTGCTCGTATGAATTGTCCTTATTTTAAGTGGTGTGAACTCTATTTCTTGGCATGCATATTTAGCGTCCATGTACAAGTAACGTATCGATTTTTTATACAAAAGGTGTAGTAGTATCTCTCTTTATGCCATTTGTTTGCCCTCTTTTCTCTTTATAGTTTTTTTACAACATGTAAATAGCAGAACCATTAACTGAATTGTTGATAACTGAATGGATATGTGCCTTAGAATATTGTACATGAGTTCATTCATTTGTTTACACTCGATGGTATAATTCACTTACCATAGTCTCTTCTACATATACTTAATTGAGACTTAATTGAGTGGTAGCAGATTGAGGGCTGTTTAACATGTCTTGTTCCCATTACTTGGTATTCTGTTCTTTTTCTTCTGACGAGACCTCCTGTATTACTTTTGCAATTTTTGTCTAATTTCTCCAAATGGGGTACGGGATATATGGGAGTCTGTGATCCACAGTGGCAATGCCACCTTTCCTGGAAATTATCATGCTATAACATGAACATTCTCCACACATTTCCATCCATCTTATGCTTGTGCACGCAGCTCTCTGAGCAGTGGTGACATAGGATGAAAGAAAGCCAAACCTTGAGTGTGTTCCATAAACTGAGCAACATTGGGAAAATTGGTGCCGTTTTAATCCTTTCACTGCCGGGTTTTTTTTGGCGCTGCTGCACACTACATGCCGGGTTTTTTTATTCTGCACGTTATGCGGAAATTTTCTGTTAGCAATGCAGTAGGATGCTATTAAGGACGTGTAAACATTTTTATAGGGGATTATCTCATCAAAACTAAAGTAGCACTCATTACAAGTAATGAATTAATTAACTAAATAATTAACTTTTAATAAATAATTACTCGGTAATTCAGAGTTGCTGAGACACTAATTATCCATTTTATTCGCAGTCCGATTTATTCAAGAGCTCCTGAATTTCTTCTTCTGTCAAATAGCACGTGCATGTGCCACACTGACTCGCCATGGCTGCACTGCTGAGACGCTCCCAAAGAGACGCGAGCTGACTCTGATGTGCAAGCATGCGTTCCCTCAGCTGTTAAAAATTTCACTACAAGTTATATTTAAATATGTTTGTATGTGCGCTCCATAAACGGCGGCACACGTCCTCTTTTTTTTTTTTTTTTTACAAGCGCTTTCTCGCAAGTGGCAAGGAGTGATTTAAAAGAGACAAAACAAGTGTCTCGGGATCAGCAGGGCTTGTGCGTGTGTCATCACCTGAGTTATCTCGGAATTGGCAGTGAAAAGGTTAATGGCAAATGCCCCCTTGCACGGAATTCAGCATCACTAGGCAGAAGATGAACGAATACAGTAGTTTGCTGACGCTGAGACAAAATGAATTGTATTCTGGTATGCATCCTTTATAAAGAAAAGTGTGTTTACTCTGTGCTTATTTTGCTCCTCCTTTCTTTTTCAGGACCATTGTGATGCCCATAGCTCGAGACTTTGACCCGGAAATTGTCCTGGTTGCTGCAGGCTTTGATGCAGCTGCTGGCCACCCACCGCCACTTGGCGGATACCAGATATCACCAGCCTGTAAGATGTTTCTCAAGTTATCTTGGGTGTGGTTACGCTAGTGTGTCCACTGAATGCAGTGCTCTTAACGCGTGCCTTAGGATTTAGCGGTGTGTGACAACAATATATAACAACTTAGGGCATTTAGTAGGTGTAGCACAGTGTTCTGAACACCATTAGTCACCTGCCACAAAATTTATTTAGAGTAAACCTTACAGGCTCATCTTTTCAAAACAAGTGACCGAGAAACTCGCCTAATGGCACAGTGGCTAACCAGCACAAGAGCTGTTTAATGATGACTAGGGAGTGTGAACTGCACATGTACACTCACAGATACACACGCCACATGCACTAGTTCTATCTAGAGGCGTCATCATATGACAGAAGGGGGGGAGGGGTGGTGAAGCAGCAATAATCCCAGACAACGCAAAGGCATCCTAGGGACATCCAAATGACATCCCTTTTGGGAGTTCGGGACATCCAAAAGACGTCCCACACAAGGTGGAAAAACATCCCAAGTGATACAAAAAAAAGACCTTTTTGGGATGTCCCAAAACTGCATGCGTGTGGGATGTTATTGGGACATGTGGCCACTTTTTACTGCAGGATTATTTCAAAAGGGTGGGACATCTGCTCCCATAACATGTTAACTTGCTTCATCGCGCTCGACCACCCCCTACCTGAGAGAGCCAGTTGCCTCTCCAGGAAAGCATATTCCTCGTCCAACCAACCCACTTTTTTTTTTCACAAAAACCAAGTCATGTGTTCAGAAACCAAGCAACATGCATGGAACATCAAGTGACCAGCAAAAATGATTTATTGCCTCACTATTATATGGCACTACAATCATGCCGCGAAGGACAGAGAACTTGGTATTGATGAGCATGTAGTCTAAGGTGCACACTTTTGAGTGGAGGGCCTTCCATGGCGTCCAGCAAAAGGGCTTGCAGAGGCAGCTGAGGACAACAAAAACAAAGCCTGCATGTATGTATACGTACTGCACACAACATGCATGAAAATGGTGAACAACAGGAACATAGCATGACTATATTGTCTTATGTCTCCTGAGACAAGGTTAAGCCTCATTCCAGATGCACAAGTGCCTGCTTTTACTTATTGCTTTGTCAACACTAGAATCATGAGAACTCTGTATTTATGAGCATGACATCTGGGGTGCACGCTTTCAAACGCAGAGCATTCCAGCTGGCGTCCAACAGCAGGGCTCGCAGAGGCAACTGAGAACAAAAACAAAGCCTTATTGTACATGTCCATACTGCACACACAAACGCACAAAGATGGTGCACAACGGGGATATAGCATGCCTATTTTGTCCTGTGTGTGTGTTAAGAGGTTAAAGGGACCGACAACCAACTTTTATGGTATCTATTTTCTTTAATGCGACAGAAAGCTTACCAGTCAGAGTGTATAATCAAGGAATGGTGATGTGGAAAATGCCGTGAAACATTTGTAATTCGAATTTTTCTATCTGCGACGGATATGAAGTCGTATACACACGTGACAAGACATGATGCAAACAGTGAGCGTGACAGCGGTTCGTGTTCGAGCGCGGCGGTTTACTGCGTGTGTGTGTACTCACGCGCATGCGCTGAGGCTCGACATGGTCCACTGGCTACCGCGAAGGCAGCGCCGTTACTTGTCACCATGCAACTCCTTTTACCTCATAAGCAGCACAGAATAGAGCGGGGATGGATAGTAATATACATACTAATATTTTTAGGACCAATAATGGCACACATGACGGTATCAGACTACGTGACTTTGTACAGCAAAGTGATCAACTCCGCAATCTAGCTTCAAGGCTCTTGCGATAGGTTGCACAACATGCCTTTTTTTTGTTACTTTTAAACACAATTTAGAGATATAAATCCTACTCACAGCGCGAAAAGGATGCTGGAATATGTCAGTATATAGCGCGGTCTTTTCATTTCTGACAGGATCTAATCCCAAGTTCTGGCCAGTTGTCGGTCCCTTCTCCTTTAAGCCTGGTTCATACTGAAGTGCTTGTAAACAACAATGCACAATTTTACTTATTGCTTTACCAACGAAATTCATGCCAGGAATGACAAAGGAATTGGTATTTACGAGCATGACGTCCAAGGTGCACGCATTTAAACACAGAGCCTCCCAGCTGTTGTCCATGAGCGGGGTTCGCAGAGGCAGCTGAGGAAAACAAAAACAAATCCTTCATGTATATGCATATCCACTGCAAGCACAAATATGCATGAAAATGGTGCACAAAACAAAGCACAACTGTGTTGTTGCATGTCTGCTAGTTTAAGAGGAGTAAAACCTGCTTCATAATTACTTGCTCATAAGCAGAAATTTCTCCTTTATCTTACTCTAATTATGTCGGTTACGACTTTCGCATTTACAAGCATGAAGTCTAAGCTGCACGTTTTCCGTCTCGTAACCTGCATGCCTATGTCCAGGAAGCTGAGCACATTCTATGTCATTACCGGTAGGCAAAGGTGCAGACATTTGGGGTAAAGGTGCACACCAGGGGCAGCACTACTAGAAGCAGCTAAAAAAAAAGAAAAAAGATCATGTAATATGTGTACACAGCTAGCACATGCAAAAAGAATATCATTGAGCAACAGTGCATATCACAAATGTGCTACATTTGTTTGGAAGTAATACCCGTGCCACACGGGCACAGAAAATGACATTCGGTAGTGAAGGCATTCAGTTCCCAAATGGCATTTTTTTCGGCGGAGCTGCTACACGTGTAAACTGAATGGCATTTGACTTGATGATGTCGATCGCAGCATCTTCTGTAGTGAGCAATTGTTGAGTAGTAATAAAAAAATAAACATACAGTTAAAAGCTTCATATACCTCCGAGAATAATTAAATGTAGAAATAAGTATATTACGCTGGTCTAAGCTTTAATTCGTGTCTTTGTTTCACGACGTTGCAGCCGACCGCAGCAACTTAAGCCAGCGCTAGTCAGATCCACAGCGTAAAAAGAAAATGGCGCCTGTCGCATCCAGAATACAGCGCTTGTTTAAGTGATTAGTGCAAATAAAAGACGTGAAAACTTTATTTTGAGATGAATAGGATTTCGTTTTATATAATTTAGGTGTATCGCACTTGGTCAGCTGTGCCGTCGAGAGTATGCATTTCTCAGTCGAATGAGTTTTGCGATGGCATTAGGTGACGAATGGCATTTGGGCGAATGCCATTTCGTTCGTGCGTGGGGCACCGCGCGAATGGCATTAAATCTGAAGGCATTAGGAGGTAAATGCCATTTTCTGTGCCCGTGTGGCACGGGTATAAAACCTACTTGACAAACAGAGTGGGCTAGTTGGTCATTTCGGTTGTGTGAAACTACTTGACTGCTGGTAAAGGATGAAAACAACATGCACTGAAAAAAGGCGGAGGTATCGGGAAGCCAGACAAGGTGCCAGTTGCTAATATGCACCAAGTGACTGAGCAACAGGTTCTGCTGCTTCATAGAGATGTAGCAGAAACACCAACATACATTTTTCAGTTTCTTGTTTCAGTAAGACAAAAATCATGATCATAATCACAAACGATACGGTATATACCAGTACAAAACTGGGCTGTGCCCTTTTCTTCTGATAACCGGCTAACTGATGGCCAGCAGCAGGACTCACACGTGCAACTGAATAAAAGAATAGCAAGAATATGCGCTGTTTTGAACATAAGTTCTGGCTTTTCTTACAAATGGTGTCATAATGAGAGCAAAAAATTTGGTACTGGGCATAAACTGAGGGCAAGCCAGTCTTGTGTGCAGCAATGCTTAATTCTAGGGGTGTGCGAATATTCGAAATTTCGAATATTTTTCGAATAGTGTTTGCTATTCGATTCGATTCGCACTGAAATTTTACTATTCGAACTATTCGAACTTCCCAAAGACAAATGCAGTCAACGTCCGGTTGAAAGTGACCCCTTCAGATTTTCAATATGCTTCACCTCATTACACTCTCGTATTGCGGCAAAGCTGCCTTTCAATCTCCGTTACGGTCGAACTTAGGCAAGAGACAACGTCCGATTGGAAGTGGTCCCTAGATTTTCAATATGCTTCACCTCATCACACCCCCGTATTGCGGCAAAGCTGCCTTTCAAGCTCCGTTACGGTCGAACTTGGGCAAGAGACAACGTCCGATTGGAAGTGGTCCCTAGAGTTTCAATATGCTTCACCTCCTCACACCCCCGTATTGCGGCAAAGCTGCCTTTCAAGGTCCGTTACGGTCGTACTTAGCCAAGAGACAGTCAACGTCCGTTTGGAAGTGGTCCCTAGATTTTCAATATGCTTCACCTCATCACACCCCCGTATTGCGGCAAAGCTGCCTTTCAAGCGCCGCTACGGTCGCAGATGTATTAACTCAAGAAAACGCTGGTTCCAATATGGAGATGAAAGATGTGGCAGAGTTGGGGGCTCAATTAATGCTGTTTTGAACCTGAAATTTGGGCAGGAAGTCTGAAAAATCGGACGCCGAAGCTTTTTAGCATCCAAAATTTCAGATGTTCTTATATATCAACGTCTACGAGGCAGATTTGGAACTCCGGACTTGAAGGGAGCACACCCTTGTCTGCCACATCAGTTGGCCTTCCACAGAAGTTGAAAGAGAAGGAGAGGCTGAGGAAATGGCATCTCTGCCTATCACGTGTAAAGTGTTGTCGGCAACACTTTGGTTGCACCAAATCATGTACATAAATACAATTCGGCCTCTACATTGCTTCATTCTTGATAAGAAAGACAACTATGAAATATGACCCCACCAGCGCTTCATCAACCTCGCGAAAAGAAACACTTTCATGTTGCTATCTCACAAGAACATATTTAGGGATTCACTGCAACTTTTTCTGTAATTTCACTTCGAATTATTCGAAAAATGTTTGAGAAATATTCGAAAATTATTCGAAATTATTCGATTCGATTCGCACTCAATCTTTATTATTCGAATTCGCTTCGCACCCAAAATTTTGCTATTCGCACAGCTCTACTTAATTCATGTCCACAGCCCACTACAAATGGTTAAACTTGACACATGCATTTGACCATTCCAATTTTTTTTACGTTTATGTCAGTTGCCGTGGAAAACATGTACAACAAACCTTTGAAGTTTTTTTCTTTGTCGTCCAGGACTTCTGATCGTTCTCCACGGCACTACGCACGCGCCGGCTTGCAGTTATTCGAGGCAGATCAGCCATGTGTTCCACGATCGCGGCGTCAATCTACACACGTGGCCGACAACAACAACATATCAGCATTGTGAGCTTAACAGTTTCTGCGGAAGATAAACCAAATCGCGTCACAAATAAAACTTACTCCCATGTGCCATCCTTGCTGCGAGGGTCCAGTTCAGCGTACGCCAGCCTGCGCGCGGTGGGGAGCCAAAGAAGAAAGTGCTAAGAACGTGCTGATTGGAGTAATCCAGGCATGTCAAGTACTTATCGAAGAGGTGGAAAAACGTTGAAATCGGCAAGATCTTGCAACCAGGCAAATACCTACGGCATGCGCGCTTGTGATTTTTCGACGAAACGTCACGGATCAAACACCTAAAAACGAGGCCAACGAAGAGTCTGACCTATCCGAACTCCAAACACGCCGGGCGCCATGATGGCGATGGCAATGTCTGCGCAGTGCTCGCAGCAAATCGTCCACTATTTGAGCAGGTGTTGGCTCGCAGTAAGCGCAATTAAAGAACAATTGCGTATTAAACCTAAGAAAGAAAACAATAAAATAACAATATTTCATTCAATTCTTCTAAAGTTAATATGTCGGTGTTTTTATAAATACGACACCACCACACCACCGCTCGTGCGGTGCGGCCGCCGTTCTCTGATCTTTCACGACATGTTTCACGAAAAGCACGGCGTGCGTGGCGCGAGTACGTGCGCCGTACCGCTGTACCGCCTTTACCAAGTGCAACACTTGCTCACGCAGACAGCAATCGATCCCTCGTCCTCATAACGGCGCGACATTTAGAAAGAAACAAAAAAAAAAACAAATGAACATTTTCACAAAAAACGCGGATATATTGTTTTTCATGTGCATGTAGATATGCAACTGTGCACGCGCGCCAACCATGCTCTCCGGCGGAGTTGCTGTTTCCGATTGTTTAGGATCGCCAATTTTCAACACGGTAGCTTATTTCACCGCTAACTTGAAGTCCCAATCAGATCCTACAAAGGATGTTTTAGGAATGATCCCTATGCACATGTCTAAAGGACATCCTAAAAACCACCTTGTTGGGATGTGGGACGTTTGGACTTTTTTGGGAAGTCCCTGGGATGTAGTGTGTTGTCTGGGAATGATACTTAACCTCTCCTCCCCCATCACATGTAATGTGGGTTGCTTAGCAACCTGCACAAATGACTTCATTTTCAAACACTAGCCCTCACATCTGCGTTAGTATGTACTTTAAGTAGTGCAAGAAAAACAAAAATAGAATAACTAGGTAGATGTGTTGCCCTGTTAAATAACTAGAGAATGTTGTTTTCCAGGTTTTGCCTACATGACGAAGCAGCTGATGACATTGGCCAAAGGCAAAGTGGTGCTCGCTCTAGAAGGAGGGTGAGTAAGGTTCTCTGTTCAATCGTGCTTTACCATAATCGATGCCTTATGTTTGCTTCTGTTTTTTAATGCATGTTATGACAAGCTTTCATGCTACTCTACACACATTTTCCATGTTAAAACTACTTCTTTGTTGCTGTATGCAAGAACACATGCCAAATTCTGCAAGCAGCTTTAGCAAAGTGCAGGACAAGATCGTGCTATCTGCTTTCTAATAGCATGCCAGTACTCATTGTAGGCCATGTTGATAGAGTATAGCTTTCATTTAGAATTACGGTTGTTGCGTGATTTTGCATTGGTGATGCTTTGATTCTGAGGTCGTGCACCCTGTGCTTGCTGCTACATAATTGTCTCTATAGACTGTTGCCATTTTTTGCATAGTTGTTTATTGTGAGTTTGAAGATTTACTATCTCAGTTACAACCTCTCCTTATGATTTCCATGTATAGCTCAACTTTAGTAGGTCATATATGCATAATAAAGCATCGCGAAAATCTCGTAGGTGATTCCAGTCTGGAAAATTCTGTCAAACAATGGTTGTTGTAAAGTTGGAGGTGGCTTGACTGTTGTTGCATATAATGCTCACTTGATTTTGCCAGAGGCACTTAGTGTTCAGCAGACCTGTGCAGTTTTTCATTTGATGAATCTACTAAATGGGAACAGTAATGCTGTGCTCTGATTGTTTTTTTTTTGTCCTCTCAGGTATGACCTGCCATCCATCTGTGACTGCTCTCAAGAGTGCGTCGCAGCACTGCTCGGAGATGAATGCACACCCCTGCGCGAAGAGGAGGTCACCAGGCAGCCTTGTGCAGCTGCAGTTCAGCTGCTGCAGAAAACTGCCGCCATTCAAGGTAAACAAAATGTCCAAGGCAGGAAACATTGTATATGTGAGGAGAAAGGAACTGCTTCACCCATTCTCATGTGTGTGCCTTACAATAATAGAAAGGACAGGTTAATCTCACTAGATTCACAGCATGTGCATGTGGGTTCACACGCGTCGTGATTCCTCTAGTATTAGTTGCTTTTCCACTATGCTTGGCTTTGAAGTCGACTTCCACGATTTGCTCAGGCTAAGCTCACATGAGAGTCTCGCCAAAGTGTATCTCGCCAGTGTGTGTGATAACAGCACCAAATATCAGTGAGCAGGTCCTGCCGAATCTGTTTACAGACTGCAGTCTAGCTCATCTTAATTAGAACAAGTGCCTCGGATAGCCATACTTACATAACTTTGAGTCCTTCCTCTTCTGCAACACTGCAGCATTGAGATGCTAAACAGGGTTTGTGTGTAATGACTTACTGAAATGTCACACTTAGTGTGCTTAGCCAGTCCCTTCTTTTACATTGTCGTGTACTTCTGTGTGCAGCACCACACTGGCCGTGCGTGAAGAAGTGGGCACCAACCATGGGTTCCTCTCTTCTCGAGGCTCAGCAGAAGGAGAAGGAAGAAGTGGAGACAGTCACTGCCCTGGCCTCCCTCTCCATGGCTGCTGCACAGATGCAGTGAGTGTCTTTCTGAAATATGACGTCATGTTGCTTTTGTGTGCCTCGCGCTACCTTAACTTTTTAACACGAATGCTTGTTGTGCTTTTAGAATGTGTTCAGGTACTTGCCACAAATGCCTGAGTACACAGTAAATTAGGCACTAATTTGGGGCATTGTAGTCCCAAATTAAAGCCGGTAAAAAGCCTACCCAGGTAACGCAGACCCATTGTGAAGAGGTCTTTTATTATAGCTTTCTCAAGCCAGCAAGACATCTATAGTTCAGATTGCCCTAGACATACATGCAGACCTGACGGACATCAGATAGTCATGTAATTCACCATTCTTGGCTTGTTTACATCTTGGAAAGCCATTATACACACCAATGTGCATATGCAAGGCAATACATTACCACATATTGCTTACTTGTTGTTTGTTTTGTGCCTCTTTGGATACCAGGGGTCCAAAGTCCGAGCCACCTCAGGAGGATGAACCAATGGAAGAGGACCAAGATAAGTGATCAGTTGGTGGTGCACACGGCAGCAACACTGCGGATAAACCAGTGAGAAATTTTCAACTGGACTGGTGCAGACTGCTAAGGACTCCTGCCCAAATGAGCCAAGGAACACAAGTTCACACTGGATGCATCAACAAACAGAAAGCAGGGAGGCAGCATTGTCATGGCAACGTGCATGCAGCGCCTTTCATCACTTCTGAGGATCACATGTTGTGCCACGGTTTGCGTGAAGTCTGACGGTCAAGCGGGTCAAGAACCAGGGGCACCCAACAAACATTTGGATTGACATACTCGTGTCATCCCGTCATCCTGAGTTGATCTGTTGCCCATCGTTGGATCATAATTTTTCAATGCTGTTGCTGGTTAAGGAGTGTCTTGTCTGCCAGTCATAATGTTGCAGCTCGTTTTGGAGGAAGCACATTTGATGTCATTTTGATATTTAAGGCATAACGTGATTGCACTTGGGGGTTCCTACCAACAGGTTCAGATGTTTTCTCAGCAAGTTGTAGAACATTGTGCTGAAGGGAAACATCAGTGTTTAAGGCCGAACCTCTCACTTTGGAAAGTGATGCACTGTTTTCCACCTGTTACATACCAAGTATTATGGCTGCTGTCATTTTTAATGCTTCCTACTTGCTGATTTGTGTCGACTGGCAGTTGTGTGTCTTGAGTTACACAGATTCAAGGCAATGTGCTCTTGTTGCTGCACATCATGTTAACTCCCAACTGCTCTATTTCTGCCACTTGCACTGCTATGACCAGAATGATGCTACGAATATTTGCTGAGCATCACCTCAAAAATGACAGTGTAGGCTGTTAGGCTACAGCTGTCGAGTTAAAAGATCGTTCACGTCTCTTATTGTCATACCTGTCTTTTAAAAAGTACATGGTCGCTTCATGCAGTGTCATGTACATTTTCTAGCACCATTCACACCGGGTTCAATAGTTCTAACCGTGCACTAACTAAGTCTTTAAACAAGGATGATAGTGACATTGAGCTTGCGTTGAGATTGCGATGTATCACCTTATGCCCTCAAATGGCCCCAACATTACACAACAAAGTTTGCAGGCTTCCTTGCATTTTCTGAGAAGGAAACGAGTTTGCAATCCAAAGAAATGTGCTAGTTAGTTAGAGCATTCTGGTGGAATGCATTGCACACGGACTCTAATGGTCACGACAACATTGAGAAGGGAAATAAATGGGAGCATTGTAGGATGTGGCAGTGGGCTATGTTGTGTGCGACTTTGTGAGGATTATTGCGATGTACAACTGCACTTTGTATACGCACAAATGTACACGCCCTGTCTGCTGCACCAACTCAGTACAGCATCAAGTAGAGAAACAACTAGCTGCTCTTTTTCCTTGAAAGGAAGGAAAGAAGAAAAGGATGAGAAAGAATCACTTACAACCATTGCAGCCATTTTTACGGAAACGAGTGAGTGGGGAGTACTAGTTCGTCACCATAGTGATTAAACAAACGTGTTTTTACACTGCTGCAGTGGTCTTATTATGCCACTGTTCTGGGCATTACATACTACAGTCTTTTGGATGTACTAAGTTCTTGTGAGCTTTATGACGATTTTAAAACAATGCTAGTCAGGACCTCGCCAGTATCGCATCTGCGGGGGACACATGCTAAGTGTTTTTACAGCAGCAGCCGAAAGCAAAGTGCCCGCCTGTTCGTCACTGTCTTTCGCTACCCATAGCTGCGCGTAGTAGCCTTTGGTACACTGCTGTGGTAGACGTTGAAAGGCAAGTTTTCTTGGAACTGTTGATGGGAGGTAGCAGGTGGCTTTAGGCTTTCTAGGGCCTTTGAATGGGGTGCAGCCCGCCAGTGCTTATGCTCTTGGCACTGGCATGAGTAGTGGGTGCCTATCAGTCATACATGGAATGAGCTGATAGGTGAATTTCTACACTCGTTTGCCTTGCACACTGCATTTCATATTTCTTGCTGTTGCATTATATGAACAACCAGAACAAAACTTCATTGGTTTGTGGTTCCCTGACCTACAACTTTCTAGGCCACAGTCTGGTTTTTTTTTGTTACCTGCACATACACATGCCTGCACACAGGACACACATCACACAAACACACACAAACAATGCAAACACAGTTGCGTATGTGCAGCACATTTCAGTTATGATCTGTTGTCGAGCTAAAGAATAAAGGATTCAGAAAAGTGAAAATTGGTCAGACCAGTGCTGGCCTTGCTTGCTTGAAAGGGCACTGATAGTGCCCGCGCCATTCATTGTGTAAATATGTTCATACGAAACACGCTGAAGAGACTAGTGCGAGAGGAGTGCATATGCACTGATTTGAAAACTGCTTGGTAACATCACAGGAAGAACAATTGCTACAGACAGGGGCTCGCGTCTCGTTCTTCAGCTGCGGTTTGCCAAGTGATTTAAGTTCCTTATAAAACTGGCGTGCTTTGTGATGTACAATATACTTGCCGTGCTAGTTAAAGTTCCCATTAATGTCCTTATGTTTTCCTTTTTATCTTCATTTTTCTTTTCATGCATTGTATTTTTTGACTGTTGAATGTTAGCGTTTTCCCAAGCTGTGAAACCTGATGTGAAGTTCGTGTATATCTGTTTCTTATCTGTCTGTATGTGTGCATGTGTCAACATATACATATATATATATATATAATGTATGAGTTTCACGCATTGTTAAAAACACACAGCTAGACAGGATATGGCAATGTTTGTGACCAAGGTTCTGCTCTGGTCTGCAGATGGTTGCTTTTCCTGTGTTGCTCTCTCTGGCATTTCGCTCATGACTTCATTTCTGGTTGCAGTCTTGTGCACATTCGAAAGCCGCTTCGCTTGTCCATTGATCATTTTTATTTGTATATACACAAGTTGTTTTAAGGATGTTCATTTATTCTTGTATACTTTCTTTTCACCCAACTTCGTCACTCATTTGTCGTATCATGCCACCACTATCTGTTCCCCTCCCCTTCCGCTCCACACCTGAGAATCACTGACGATAATATATATATATATAGATATATATATATTACACGTTGCAGCGCCATATAGTATATCTTTGTACAGTGCTGATTTTACTCCGTCTTGAGAAACCTCATTTCAAGGTCAAAACAAAGTACACTGCATAACCCATTGTTGGCTGAGCGCTTAATTAAGGAACAACATGCTCTGTTTTGTGAAGTTCGAACCCATAGTCAGTTCGAGGGCTCTCAGAAAATCGTAAAAGAGAAAAAGAATGTTGCTGAAATTTGGCTGTGTGTCAAAAGTGCCTAGCACAAAGTCATAAGCATGTAAGTATATTGGTAACATTAGTATTGATTTTTTTTTTTATAAATGACCAGGTCGTAATGTATCATGTGAAAAGATTAAAAAAAACTGAGGCTGGGATATATGTGTGTTGCATTAGTTTGGCATGGAAGTTAAGTCATCTGTATTGGCATTTTTCCAGAGTGCATCTAAATACCTTTTTTGTTCATGTTGAAGGGACACTCAAGGCAAACACTAAGCCTAGATGAACTGAGAATAATGATATCCAATAATGTCCAAGTCACTTCAATACAGAGAAAAGAATTCTTATACGTAATGGAAAAAACAAAATGTGACTTTCATATGGCAGAGGATTAACGACACCACTGGGAGGATTCAGAACCAGCTCTTGACGCCTTCATTAGAACTTGTTGTGAGTATAAAGCTCAGTGAAGCCAATATTAAGCAATTTTCCCTTGAAAAACCTTGCTGGTTCTGTCAAGCATACTGCTCTGTCGACAATTTTGCAAGAGTTTGTCAAACACCTCTAAGCATCCTTCTCATTCTAAGCATCCAAGGATAATAATGTATGAAGATTCTGTGCTGTGCGTTGGTATGTCAGTAACATATTAATACCCGTTTTCTCAGGCAATCTCCTGTCTAAGATATGTGCTGTTTTCATTGGAAAATTGTCTAAGAGTATGCCACCTCTTTACAAAGAACAAAGGCTAGGTGATTTTGAGGACTGCCTGCTACCACTGTAGGATTAAGCTAATGTTTACCTTTAGTGTTCCTTTAATGAAAGACACTTATGTTCCTGCTTACCAGCTTGCTCGCTTTTTTAACCAATCTGGTGCACACAAGAACAGGTAAAAAGACTGGCTTCTTTTGCCTTGTTTTATTTGTAATACATGCACTGAAGTTAATGTGTCGAAGACTTTCATGTTAGTTAAGCTTTAAGCACCTCACAGCAGCAGGATGCTCTCTCTTTTAATTGACCATTTGCAAAAATCTGCAAGGCGGCTTTCCTGCAAGGTTGTTTTCCAACCAAAAACTCTCAAACCCCGACTGCTTTTCTCGCTCATTCTGTTTTTGCTTCTCTACCCGCTCCCCCCTCCCCCTTTTTTTTTCTTACGAACGACGGCTGCCTTGTCCACCTAGCGAAGGCTGAGGGTTCGTACGAGGCGGCCCCACAGTAATAGTTGGGGAAAGAGGTCGTTTTGTCGTACTCGCGTGCCTTCACTGGAATTGGGAGCGGTAAAAGTACAATGAGCGAGAAAACCAGTCTGGGACGGAGAGTTTTTGGTTGGAAAACAACCTTGCAGTAAAGCCGCCTTGCAGATTTTTGCAAATGGTCCATTGCTTCACTTTCTTTTACTGTTTTGCCCATGTGCCCACTCATGCAAAACCTTTTCCTTTTTTTTTTAATCCATAAGCAGCAGTTTTGACCAATGCTGAAACACACAATGATCAATCTAGTCAATAAACTGAGCATGTCTGAGATGCCCTCTTTTGTTGGACTTTTAATACCGAGGTTCCTTCGTGCTTTTGTTTTCAGACGTTGCGATAATACGTTAATGAAGTGCTGGTTTTTCCTTGAGAACATTGCTGCAGTTAGCAGTGACACACTTGCTGTGCATGTTGGCATGCATCAAAAAGTGCTGGGTCAAGGCTAGTCATGGTTAGTCAGAGGTGGCTAACGTGACATGTTTCGTTCTTTGTTTCTTTGTTTGACCCGTCTTGTTACGCAAGCTTGTATATTGTATGTTGCAGAGGATATATGCGATAACTTAAGCTGTACAGTCATAGAGATGTTTGCGTTTTCTTTGAATTATATTATTGCGCTATTTCATTACAAAGTGAAGACACGATAAATAGAAGCATATATTTTTTGCCACGTGTATGTACACTATGTGCCATTGTAAAGTGTGTTATATTATTATGAAGGCTGAGAATATGTATTTGTACTATCTCCCTTGTTTTTTTTTTGTCTTTTTCTTTTGTTTTGTTTTTTTTTGTCATGCATTTGTATCATCAATAAACCATTATTCAGTGCCTATCATTGATGATTGTTGACTCATTGCACTTCGTACAAAGTGGCCCATGTCACTGCTGGTCATCGCTCGTCAGTGGTAGTTCCATATTTTTTAACAGCGAAGCTGTTTAAGTCGAGCGTAAAAACGTTGGTTAGTGCAAAAAATTATCACCATCATGAATGGGTATGTGCCACAGAAATTGGGCGAATCCCACTACTCACAGCTGGTCCACTAAAAATGAAGAAGGCAACAGACGGGCGACAAGCGCATCAATTAAGATTTCTAGACAGACATAACCAGTGATTGAGAAAAGCTTTAATAAACCACCGAGATTAACCCAGTGATAAACACCGTGGCCGCACGTTTCAAACTTCGCTGAAGCATCTGTATGGAGTGCTTCAGCGATACGTACAACAAGAGAATACTACGGAACGGGAAAGGCAACAGCGGCTGCGAGAAGCCTAGCAACAACCTAGAAGCAACCGGATTAGACTTCAAAGTTGTCCAGCTTCGCTGCTTCAAGCCTTGAACGACTTAGTGCGAGCGTCGCCCTTTTTTTGGTACATGAGTCTAGATTTTTATTGGTGGTCTACAAAAGTATTTACGGCTAGGCACTAGTGGTTCGATGGGACCCTTGAACACGGTGACAACCACTGGATGACCTTCGATGATCCACGGCTAAACTTAAAAAAAAAAAAGAGGGCGTATTTAGGGTGCCTTTCTGTTTCACAACAACTTGCCATCTGGTTTTCTTGCATTTGATTTCTTGACAATTTGGCACTTGCTCCTTTATTATAAAGAATGCTATGCCACGCTGATAGTGTTTACATTGAATTTGTGACCTCGAGTGCACGGTGATAATTCAACGAAAAGCAAGCAAGCTAGGTGACAATTATTGTTTCAAGACGGAGCCCCAAGTACTTGTTTTTAAAATGTATAGGTACCCTGTGATATGCTGAATTTCTCCAGTTGAAGTCCCTCACATGATCGTTTTACAATGTGCAAAGTTTAGTTCCCTTGCTGTTCGATATGAGTGAGAATTTGCAATTCACAGTTGTATAAAACTTTTAGGCTTTTTAAGAGAGGAAATTAACACACTTTGTGTCGCACTGTTATAACTGATTCAAATGATTTTGTGGCATGAAAGCTGCAGCCGTGATGGGGGAACCCACCAGACAGATAAACTTCTGCTCGGGACATACATATGAATGCATTGTGATTTGTAATTTGGCCAGTCTCATCTTCACATTCTTTTGAAACGTTATCTGTGCTATCGTATCACACGTATCTCTCCTTCGATCAGCAAATACAACACTACATCTGGCAACATGCTGCATCAAAAGTAGTTTACAGTGTGCAGGGCCTTCATTTGTGTGGTTGTTTAATTAATGACAAATGGTTTACATAGCCATGTGCAATGTATGCATAATTCTATTTTCTGTTTCTACCAAACATACTAACTTCTATGCAAACATAGCACGCTGGGTTTATTTAAAAATGAGAAAATATTTGTTTCAATATTCCATGAGCACAAGCACATATTACGATGGGGTGAGGGTAGTCAGTCATCGTCCTAAGGAGGACGCTGCTCTTTATAACTTGTTTAACATTCTTTGTCGATTTTGATGAAGCTTGTGAACTTATACATATCTGTGCGTCGATTTCACATATGCAATTATTTGTCTAGTACAAGAGGTAGTTTTTCAAATATAAAACATTTCATGTGCCTTATTTGGAGCAGATTTTTCCTAAACTGAGACAGTTATAAAGTAGAGATGAGCGAATATTCGGGCGTTTCGAATATTCGAACGAATATTACAGCATTCGAATTCGCTTCGATATGAATTTAGATTATTTGAAATTTCGAAGTATTCGAAATGAACATTTGACCGCACATAACCCCCTGTAAAGGTGGTTTCACAGCAGCGTCTGTTTGCTGTGCCGTGAAACAACCCATCCAGGGAAATCTGCACTGCCGCGAAGCCACACTTCAAGGTTAAATGTACATTTTTTTTTTTTCAGCTTAAAAGCGTGTTATATGGGCTTATATGTGCTAAGTATAGTAATTTTTAAATTGTAACGTATTGCACCACTTATAACTTGCACCCTACTGCTATTCAAATCTTCATACTATTCAAGGCTGCTTCCACTTCATTTCAAACCAAAAAAGTGACATTCACTCATACCTAGTTCCAATCCTTAAATATATTGTGCAAGGGTCATGACAAAAGTGCTCATTTTTCTTAATAATATGTGGTAAATACTATTCGAACTATTAATTCGATTCGAAATTATTCGACCAAATCACTATTCGCTTCGGATTCGCTTCGAACTTCAAATTCACTATTCGCCCATCCCTATTATAAAGCAAATCACACGTACATATCAAAATAATCAGCAGCGAGAACCATAGGCGTGCGCAGGGTTCTCCTTCAGGGGGGGGGGGGCGAAGGTTCATCGCGGCGCCCCCCCTCTTCTTAGGTGCCTAGGGGGGGGGGGGGGGGGGGGGGGGGCGCCTCCCTGCGCCCCCTCTGCGCACGCCTGTGGTGAGAATTGTATGGTCTTGCATACGATCTGGCAGAAAGGCGGATGGAGACGATGCACCGCATTATGTGCAATAACCCAACAACCGCACTGCGCCGAACCGTTATGCGGTCATCTCGAAGGAAAATGGAATGTACAAGCAGTACAAGCTGGTACAAGCGCGCGCGTTGAAACAACATTTATTGAAGTCATCGCTGGATGGCGCCAGCCGCGTGCAAAATCTGCAGAGGTTGCAGTTCTGCGCGCCATTTTCCTTTACCTCTTTTTTTTTTTTGTCTTTTTTTTTTCGGGCGCACGCTTGCGTCTGCCGGCCGTTGGCTGCTTGCGTCACAACGCGCAGTCCGCGTCGTTCTCTGTAGATGTTGCGAGAGCGGTTTGCTTACGTTGCCTTGCCCTGCGTCCTCGCTCTCACGCGCTCGCCCAAATCCCCGCTTGCGGTGGTGGCGTTCTCGATCCCCTACGCGCGAACGTTGCCGAGGTACGGACGGCGCTGGGTGCCGCAGAGAACTCGTCTGCAAAGCCGCAAAAGGCGATAAACACGCTCACGCGCTCTGCCTCCGGGGGCTTGACCAGCGTAGCGTAGCGGAACCTGTGGTCGCTCACAGAAACGCTCCTTGAAAGCGAGTGCGCGTTGACGGACAAACTTCGAAGCTGTGGTTGCGACTGTGCGCGCGCTGGCCGGGCCATTTATCAGCCAGAGCTTGGTGCTTGCCTATCTGATGACAGCGTCGCGCCTTGAGTAAAAAGGTGAGAAAAGTATTATTGTACGCACAAACGTCACGCCTGCTCTGTAAATATATTGGTTGCGCACCACTGACATCGGCCAGCCATCGCTAAGTATCAAGTGAAAGCTCACAACGTCAAAATAATATACATATCGAAAGCAGTGCAACGTATCTATAGTTGTGAAAGAGTAGACTGACGTCTTGATCATACGGTGCAGTTGGGTGCATGACTGCACCTAAATGACCTTGAAGGAGCGCTGGAGCTACAGTGCAGTGGTAATGCCTGTGGGTAATAAGCGCACCACCGTCAGTCGGCATTAAATTTTCTTCGCCTTAACATTCAATCATCCCTCGATCACTGCTGCTTCTACTCCTCTACAGTGTAGTATTCCTTTTTATTTTCAAAGACTGCGCCACAAGAAAGCTGCTTTCTTGGCAGGTCCCAACAGCCAGGCATCCCAACTGACAGGAGGCTTCGTGCGGCAACTCCTATTATATATGACGACGGCTGCGGCTGCTGCGATCGCTTGGCCCGTGTCCTCGAAAACTCTAGTACGCTCGGCGCACGCGCATCGGTTTTCAAGAGTCCTTCAGGCGAGGTCCGGCCCGTTGCGCAACGAGACGACGCGTCGGCCAGTGTCGCGTCATGCGTCACTGTCAGGCGGTCCGGTGATCATTGCTTGGACCCCCTTGAGAGAGCCGCTGCATCTAGCGGCGCGTGCGGAGCGTGCGCCCAGCCTGCCCGTTGGAGCTGCCGCGGAAACGCGTCCTTGTACGGGGTGGCAGAAACGGCGAAAAAGAAGCAATAGAACGCCTTTACCTCGCTGTCAGTCTCCGGGCCTGCGCGAGCGTGTGTAGGTATGCGGGAACGTGTGTTATTGCTCGCACGCACCTCCGGTGAGCGGTTGTTACCAACGCCGTCGTTCGCCTCTTCCAGCGCGCTTTGTTGAGCCGCAGCGCGTGCCACAAGGGCGGCGACGAATGAAGACTGGTCTCGCGGAGTGGGCGGAACCGCAGCTAGACAACGGCCGACATTCTCGAAGCTACGACGTAGTTTTCCCTGGTTTTCCCACATACACACAGATACCAAGCATTCGACAGAGCTTGAGCGCCAGGAAGCGTCGCGTCTCAGAGCATTGTACTTAAGGTCGGGTTCGAATGGTGCCTAGAGTGAAATATGTGGTGCGTAATTCTTTATAGTGCACCAGGGTGCTTTGATTCAAATCGTGTTGGTTCTTCGTCACCGTCTGCGCATAAGCAAGCAATTAAGAGTTGAATATTTTAATCTATGTTAAAAATTTACGAGAACAATTAAGTTGGTTACGCAATAAGAAGTCATTTGTTGTTGAGTCGTGGACACTGCAACATTTCCGAACATTTCCGTGCGACTGATAGTCTTTCTAAGCTGCTTCCACGCGCCTTAAGCGCTGTCCCTGCTTGCGTAACTTCTAAAAAAAAGCGCTTGTCAAAGTTGACTTTTCTGCAACAAGAGGCTTTATGAGGAGAAGCCACATCCACTTGTCCACTTTTCTCTTCTAAATGATGTCTAAACCAGTGCGCACTGGTTTGACAGGGATGTGTGTGGGGGGGGGGGGGGGGGGGGGGTGGAGAGGGGGGAGGGGGAGAGGGAATATACACTCCATTATGGTTTAGGGGAAGCGGGGGTGATATTCCGTCTTGAAACTTTTGTTTGGAGAAGTGCATGAAAGCGCTTAGCTGTAGTATAGCTTTGTTAACGTTGCAACTGCAGTAAAAGATATAAATTACAGTTCGTGTTTCGATGGAAATAAGTCATGTAGCTTGCGCAAACAAGCTTTGTTTTGCGACGGGGGCTAAAAGGCGGAGATTGGGAGGGGGTATTGCGCTTGCCCAAGTGCGGGAACCCTACTCACGTCTATGGCGTTGAATATTGACTACTCTTTCTCGCATTTACTGCGATTAGCATTTACCCATTACTGGGCTACTAAGCCAGTAACCCCACTTAGGTATGTTGATATATGTCAAGCCATTCGCGCGACTCTCGAAAAAAAGTTTAAAAAATTGGCCGCGTATCTGCGTGCTTCGCTGCAAATGTCGACGAAAGACGATAGTATTTTGCCGTCCGTACTACATGAGTCCTGGTCTCATCTGCGGCCACCCGTGATGCTGTTCTCCCTGCGTTGTCTGGGCACGTCTTGTAGAGTGGGTTGTATTTCATCAAGCAGCCATTTATGTTTTGCCTTGCCTCAGACAGCGCCTCCTCTATGTTGAATCGGCCGCATCTGGCTGGCATTGATAAAATAGAGGAGGCGCTGCGTAAGATATGGACGCCATCTGGCAGTGGCGTCTGGAAACATGAGCTTGTGCAGAACCCAGGGCCACTGCCAGGTGGCAGCACCATATTGTCGGCAGAAGGCTTTTTCGTGCATAGCGTCGCATTTTCAGGGCAGCCAAAGAAACACTAGGGTCTTTAGAATTACGTATCTATGTATTTTCTAGTAAAGGAACACAACACCTAATACTTACGTATTGATGTTGTGCCTCAGAAATGCGTAATATTTGCTTTTTGATCGACAATGTTCACAAGTATGAACGCAGCTACCAGTTCAAGATGGCTGGGCGTTCAGCAAGTGCTGAAACTTTGGCCGGGTGGCTGAATCGTGTGACAGAAAGACAGACCAAAATTTCTGCGTTCAAGTATCCCAAAAAAGACTATCGTCTTTAAAACAAACTTTCGACGGTTGATAGCGAATCCGCTTACGACAGCCTACGAGGTGCAACCCAGGCGGTCGAAATTTCCGGAGCCCTCCACTACGGCGTCTCTCATGTTCATACGGCGTCTCCACTACGGCGTCTCTCTCGTGGTTTTGGGACGTTAAACCTCAGATATATTATTACAACAGCCTACGACTAAAAATCCAGCCCTCTGACCATGCAGCTTTGATCACAGGGGCGGATCCAGATGCCGCCTTTGGGGGGGGGGGGGGGGGGGGGGGGGGGGGTGTTCCTTTATTTGACCAGGGGTAGGGCTTTTGGGCAGTGGTAGCCGAAGCAACCTGACAAAGGAGGTGAACGACAGGCACTGGCGGGAGGGTGGGTGGCTGACACATGCTTTCGTGGGGAAGGGGGGGGGGGGCGAACGCCCCCCTCCCCTCTGGATCCGCCACTGTTTGATCAGGCAATTGAGACGGTGGTTTTAAACGCCTGGCACGTGAGCCACGCCGCTAAGAGACAAGCAACTTTCTGGCAAAATGGAGAACGCGTGCTCATCTATAGCTGTCAATGAAAACTGAAGTTTTACTCATGAAAAAGAAGCCCGTGCTATCGCTTCGCAGTTATTGCAATGTCATATACGCGAACGCGCGCTGCGACCAACACGCAGTGCAACATGCTTTCTAATACCCATGTTACACAGACAGCCTAAACCTCGGTTAGTGCAACCGCGGTTACGCGTAACAGCGTTTCGCTTATTTTACACGGTATGCGAAACCGCGGTTATGCCGCTAACCGCGGTTGTGCCAAACCGAGCTTGGCGACCTCGGTTTGGCAGTTAACCGAGAAAATGGCAGCCTCCATGGAGGACGTGTGCGCGCCGGGGAGCGTTCGTGAAAAACGAACGAATTGCACTGCACGAACCACGGAAAGCTTGATGGCTTTGGGAAAACAATTTGCGTCATCTACGGAGCACCTCAAGGAATGCGAAAGTGGACGCGGCAATAACAGCCAAGTTGAACGCCGGACTGCCGCCACACGCAGAGCCATTCACGCCAAAGCAAGTCCGCTTTAACCGAGGACGATTGTGCGCCGTGTAACATCGGCGAACCGTGGTTGGCGCTAACCGTGGTTCAACGCGGTTAACCGTGGTTGGTCGTAACTGCGGTTAACTTGCCTGTGTAACAAGGGTATAAATGTCCCAATTCACGACCGTACGCTTATGAAGCCACAATACAGGGCCTTCCTACTGGCACGACGTCCTAATTATAAAAGCCTCTAGATGTTTGGGAGAGCTAAATGCGTTTTACCTAGGCATGAACAGGAGATCATACCGCGCGAAATGACGTAACTTACAGATGTTTTCGGTGGAAAGCTATAGCGTCGCATTACTATAGGTAAGACTACTTTTTTTTTTTTAGGTTTGCAAAGGCCTTACATGATGTGCTGTTGCTTGTTTGATTATTTAACTATGCACATGGCGTATTGAGGTGTGTTCATTCATTCATTTGCTTGATGGGTGTTTAGGAGTGATTGTGACCCTGTCGGTGTTCGGTGCGTAGTTGTCGTGACGAACTAGGTGACATCCTTATCGGACATAGCAACCGCGTGTAATCATCTGCGTCGGGGCAGTCTTCGCCAGGGGCAGGTGGGAGGCACCTGTCATCGCCTCCGACACCGCTCGCGAATAACTAACGCGTCGTAGACCTCGCTGCCAACGAGTCCGTGAATGGAGACTCCTCTCCACGGTTGCTCGGCTGCGGGCGTTTGTTAATGGAAAGCGACGTCGCAATGAGGACACCGAGATGGGATGCACGTCGACGCCTTATCATTCTCTGTGACCCGTCTTCCCACTCAATTCTGGCCGACCTTGCATGCACTGCTGCCAGTCACTCGCTTTTCGAGCGAATGACTTCAAAGCACCGTTGCTCGCTACTCTGCAGGGCACAGGAGCGTAGCCAGATGGGTGGAGCGAAAGGAGGAAGGCGAGGAGTTTGTGGGGGTGGCGGGCAAGGGAGACAGTTGCGTAACCAGAAATTATATTCGGGGGGGGGGGGGGGAGCACCCAATAATATGTGTTCGTGCGTGTGTGTGTGCGCGCGTGTATATACGCGTGTATATTAAAAAAATGAAAAATTTCGCTAGCGTAACCGAGGGGGGGGGGGTTAAACTCCCCAACAAACCCCCACCTCTCTGCTACGCCAGCGAAGGGGGAGGAGGACATGCCGTGTACATGCCCCCTTGAAGTTTCTATAGGATTATTTACTGAGGCGAAAGCTTTATATGCCTCATCAGACGAAAGATCCCGCGTGATCACGAAACGGCACAAAAAGAGCCACGTGACCTCTCAAGCGTGGCTCAAAGCGCGCGAGCTTTATTTTAAATAGCCGTGGTCTTTTTTTGCAGGCGCACGCCTGCGCCTGCCGGCCATTGGCTGCTTGGCGGGCTGCTGCGCTTCCGTCGCAACGCGCAGCTAACGCCGCGTCGTTCTCTGTAGTTGTTGCGAGAGCAGCCACTACAGCGAATGTCTTTTGTGTTGAATTCAAGGCATTAAGTGGGCTTTATGAAGGAAAGTATTGCAAACTTGATCCTGCGCCATGCAAATTCCTTCGAACTCTGAGCACAAACCCAATACCCCGCATAACAGAGGAGACAGAGGTAAACTCATTCTTTAAAAACTACCACGTCCCGCCCTGTCGCGGCTAAAACAAAACCGAACCGGCGTTTACACAGCGAGAAAGTACTCAAAATACATCTTACTCCCCATAACTATATAGCAATCAAACATACAACAGTAGAATATAATAATTCTATAAAAGTAATTTTTAAACAGCCAAGCTGTTTAATCTAGCCGTAATTTGTGCGGCCTATCAGAAAACTATCGTCATCATGAACGGGCACGTGCCACAGAAATTGGGCAAGTCCCACTGCCCACCACTGGTCCACTAGAAATGAAGAAGACAAATAAGCCCAAGAAATGGCTATCACAGGTATGTGCCACAGAAATTGGGCAAATCCCACTATACTCACCACTGGTTCACTAAGAGAGAGAGAGAGAGAAAGCTATAGAAAGAAAGAGAGAGAGAGAGGGAAATTTAGAGGAATAAAGGGAATAAAGACATAAAAGATAGAAAGACAGAGAAAGATACAGAAAGAGAAAGAAGCAGAGAAAGAAAGGAAACAAAGAGAAATAAAGATAAAAAGAGCGAGAAAGAGAAAGAAATCGAAAGGAGGAAATAGAAAGAAACTGATAAAAAACAGAGATAAAAGAAGCAGAGAGAAAGAGAGAGAAGAAAGAAAGAAATAATAATGGAAAACGAAGATGGCCACCGAGCTACGCTCTTCCTTCAGGCTTGGCACGAATAGCGCGAAGCTGCCGTACTAGGGAACGGGAAAGGCAACGGCGGCTGCGAGAAGTGCCCGAAGCGATGGAAGGCGCCATTGATGACGTGCCCGTAGATCTATCAGAGGTGCGAACGCTCGGTTCTGGAGTTTGGGCATCCGTGCCGTGACTAACCTAGCTAAAGCCCAGCAACAACCTAGAAGCAACCAGAATAGACTTCAGAATCGTCCAGTTTCGCTGTTTCAAGCCTTGCGCGACTTAGTGCAAGCTTCGCCAATTTTTTTTTACAGTGCTCAAAGAGAAAAAGAGAAACAAAACAACACACATAGTACTAAAGCACACGTTCATAGGATCATGGTTAAGTTATGCAGCTAAAATAACATTTTAGGCTTTACTAGTATTATTATTATTATTATTATTATTATTATTATTATTATTATTATTATTATTATTATTATTATTATTATTATTATTATTATTATTATTATTATTATTATTATTATTATTATCATTATTATTATTATTCCTTAACTCCATGCTGATTATGACAAACCGGATTATTTGCGTGCAGGTAAATTTCTATCAACTTAGAAACAGAAACGGGCGATTATTGGCGCTGCGGGAGAATGCATTGCCGCTAAGATTTTGAGGACGTATTTCTTGAAACTGGTGTGATGCGCACAATTTATCTTTGGAGGCACGTATCGTGAAAATGAAGCACATCTTCACTTCTACGATAGAAACATATATACCTTAGAGTTAACACTTTCAAGTCTTTCAACCAATACTGTTAAGTTAGCTATAGCATATTATTTATGGTTAAAGAAGTATGGACCACTAGAAGGGATCTGGCTGATGTAGCGGAACTGTGGCATCTGCAACAACCAACATGTAGCTTTTTTTTTTTTTTTCCGAAAGAAAGTCACCTGTCGGCTGACTGCTTCGGCTCATCCCAAGCAAATATAAAATTGGCTGTTCCCCGGCTCGATCAATACAGGTTGGATAATTTCCGCCCGGCGGAAGGCGTCACCCGATTTCCTTCAGAAGCTGTCACCTCGTTTCGTTGGGCAACGCCGGAAGCAATCTGCCTTCCCAATTTTCGCTCGCTGAAGCAGTTCACCTTAAAGCAGGATATGGAGGGCTCCCTCAACGAGCGATTACTGTCGTCGCCACGAAGGCCCGCTTCCTCGGGGCACTACGCAATCGTCGGAGCTGCCTTCGATCGCTTTTGCTTCGTTGCCATGCGTGACCCGCGCCCGTCAGCGGGGAGCAGCAGCCCGCTCGAAAACTGAATTTCCGACTCGTTGGCGCGGTGGAGCTCCGTTATTTGCTCTTTTTCTCCGTCCCTCTCTACCTTCCTTCTTTTCTACTCACTTTATTGTACATTATTCCGCCTCATCCATCTTTCCGACTACCCGTGCCGGAGCCGAGAAGTCGAGTAGGAGACTTCAAGTGCTCCTCAGACGGTGAATAGGCCACTACGCCATTCGGTGAGGATTGCGGCGGCCTCTGGACTACTTATTTCTCGCCTGCAGTGTGCTACACATTTACACAAATGCTGTGTCACGTGGTGTCTCTGTATAGGGGTGAGGTGGGGGCTGTAGCAAAACTTCGCCCCCCACCCCTAATGGAGAAGCCTGCGCACGCATATGGGTACATGGCACTGTAGTGTTCATGTATCGCCCGACCCCCACCCCTCCCCTCTACTGAAGCCTTCACGATCAGAACCCCTGCAAAGACGAGATTTGAGAGGGTCCGTGCAGATTGCTTATCAGCTGACGCTGCTATCTTGATAGCCACACTGGCCGTTTAGCGTACTTTTGACCCTTTTGCACACACATCGGACACAACCATAGGCTCTCGCGGAAATGTGCTGCATGCTATATACCGGAACAGCCGCATCCACCGCCTTAGTTGCTCACTATATATATAGGAAAATCCACGACTCCCACACAAACAGGTTCGTCGCGCGCCCGCTGACCCTGAAGCCGAGCTGTCGCGCTGTGGCGGAAGCGTGGCTCGTTGTCAAGAAAGCCCCGTCACGGAGCCAACAGCGCGGTCATCCGTCTTCTTCGCGCCAGCGGGGTGCGTCGCATGCGCAGCTCGCGACTAGCTCTTCCCGAGTCCGATGGCTTCCCGTGCGCGATGTGGTCGGTCGGACTCCTCCACCGTTTACCAAACAAACCAGATTATTGAGCAGTGAACATTGCGGGTACATGTTGGGATACTTTAGGCCCAAGACAACAACAAAGCGTGGTCTGGAAAGCAACAGCCAACGTGAGACTGACTCCACAGGTATTTCCGGCTCGGGCGTCGCCCAAGGTGAACCGAAGATGAAGTGACTTTTTTTTTAACGAAACTCAAGTGAACGTCACTAATGCACATAAAAATTGTCTCATATGTGCGTTGTCCCCAATTTCTCTGATAACAGGGTTTCCTAGCTTCGATGGCCTATGCTGAAATATTCAATGTATCGCTCATATAAAAGTTACGAAGTCAGTGAATGTATTGTGTTCTATAGCATGAACCATATGCCGAGAGAATTTAGCGATTCTTTTTTAGGGGCGAAGCTCCTTATGCCGTGGGTCTGTCCATCCTCTGTTTGTTTGTTTGTAGTAGCCACCTCTAGTTCGTGAAGTGCTCAATAGATGTCGTTGGTGGCGCTCGCTCCATATATATATATATATATATATATATATATATATATATATATATATATATATATATATATATATATATATATATATATATATATATATATATATATATATATATATATATATATAATTGCATATAATATCGCTAGATGGTGCTAGTTTTAGTATAGTTCCAAAGGAACCAAAGCACCCATTTTGTCGAGTGGCAATATCAAGACGTTCATTGACACGGCATTGTGTAATTATGACAAGTACAAGAATAGACCATTTGTGTTAGTTGGTGACCTGAATGTCGATATTACCGAAAAGAACAATGGGTGGTTCATACAACATATGGCAGCCAAATATGCTCTCACGTGCACGTCCTTTGATCATATGAAACCAACGACCATCCGAGGGACATGTATAGACCTGGTATTTTCAAATTTCCTATTGCAACCCGTACAGGAACCGCTATCCCTTCATTTCACGGACCATAAAGCCGTGATAATGAAGGGACAGCGCAAGCCAAGCATCATCTAATTAAGAAAAATAAAAGTTTGATGTTTGTAATATACACACAGTGTTTTTCACTCTTTATATGATGATTGATGGGGCGTTACACGGAAGATTCACAGTTTACCGACGATTCCCTCCGGAGCTTCGCCCCACTCATCATCATTCACCACGTGGATATGCTGTGATTTTTTTTGGTTTTCGATCACGACTCCTGGCTATGGCTCAACATGAAATGATCGCCAATTGCGTTGAGCTATAGATCTTGCAGAATCAAGGCGGTCCGGAAGTTATGGAGTCAGCAAAACAGTTAAATCTGTATTCTGCAACCTACAACATCCTCATCTTTATAAGAAAGAACTTCACTTCCCCTTGTAAAGAAGAGAGAGGGTTTAAGCTATCCAATCGCTCGACTTTAACAGCCTGTTTGCACTAACGTGCCCATAACGAGCTTTGCAGTGTGAGATGAACATTATCCCGAGCGTACGCTCAAATTGATCTTCGTACACGAAATGCGGAAGCAACGTTGCCTTTTTTTTTCTTTTTTGCTGCGGCGTTCTATAGTGGTAGCGCCACTCAAATTCGCTTTCACTAGTATGTATACCCTTTACCTCCATCGGGCACACCACGACCGCGTATGGTGGGAAATTGGGAATGTACGGCAACGCTTTCTCGCCGCTTATAAGAAGCTGGGTCGATTCATGCGAAGGATCTCTCCTTGCACGAACACTTATCGATTCTGGACCATATAGGCGCTGCCATGCACGACCGGGTCTAATATCGTCGGCGACTATGCAAGCACTCGTGGACAGACAATCCCTTCCTCTCGTTTCCTCCTCGCGTGAGCGGAGCGAAACGTGCAAGAACGCTGACCCAAAACTCTATATTATAACGTGGATTGCGCCTTGTACTGAGCACTGTGCGTGCGTTTGTGCGTGCACGAGATCTGGAAGAGTCTGCGCACTTTCAGATCACGTGCGACAGGAAAGAAAAAAAAAAGCGCTTGTAGATGGAAAGCAGCTTCTCGCCGAATCGATGCTCTGCAGTCTGCCGTCGCTGGCGCTTTATCGCTATGCGCTCCATTGGCTTTCCTTTCCACCGGCGCTGTCGTTGAACGTGTGAACTTGGCGTCTTGCGAACGGCTTGCATCTGCGAGTGAAGAAAGCGAATCATAAAGCAAGCCTGCTTTCTCACCAAGAAAAAAAAAAAGAACGTGGTTTTGCGATTGAAGAAACGATAAGCGCTGGATTTTCGTTCTTTCTTTTCCTTTATAACGGAGTCAGGTCGCTACCGCTTGGAAAAAGATGACGGCTTTCAGGTTGCTGCGTAGGCATGTCACGTAACACGTTTTTCGCTGAGCGGAGAACCGTTGCTAAAAAGCCGTGGTCTGCCTTGTGTTATTGTCATAGTAAACCTATACAAACGCGTCTCTCTCTCTCTCTCCCGTAGTTAAGCGCCTTTGTCGCCTCAGTGAGAGTAATAAGAGAAAGAGATAAACGAAAAAGCCGCCGTCAAAGCTGACTGAGTTGCATTGTTAAAGAGCGTCCGCTGCGTTTGCTTTGTTTCGTTTTTTGGGCACACTTTCAGCTTCTTGGTTTTCTCTTCGCGCGTTCACCGCTTTGCTGGCCCCGGGCCATAAAGACGGGGATAGAACCGGCTGTGCTTATTACCGGGCAGGCTGACCACGCCCCTAAAGAAAGCTGCTCCAGTTACGTTTTTATTGGTTATTGTTTTTTCTAGCAACTGATCCCTGTAATATACACGTGGTGGAATTTTAATCACTTCTGGAATCAATTGTACAGAATTTACTCATGTAGTCTTCTGGGTCACGCGATAACTTGTCCTCTTTAAACGTATATCCGTATTTAACCAGTTGACACAACCGCCACATTTCGTGCGTGATTAGAGGAGGTCACGCGTTCGACTCCTGGGGCGGCCACATTTTTACAGCGCGGAATTCAACAAAAAAAACTTAGGTGCGTACTCACAAAAGCATCTTAACCTAGCATCGTTCTTCAGAGAGAATTTCAACCAACTCTGACGCTGGACATATATTTAGTGAAGGTAACCTGTCAATGCCAAAGAACGTTTACGGACAAAACGCTTTGTGAATCCAGCCTCTGTTGTTTATAAACACGTGGAAATCCCACGCTACGGTTTCTTGCATACCCAAGCTGTGGGCTTGAGAGTATACAGATTCCTCGTTCAGGCTTTCTAGTTCTTGTAAACTTAGCAACATTCCGAAATATAGAGATAAAACGAAGTGGCTTTATTCAAATTTAAAAGAAACCAACAAAATCGTCAAGGAAGTCAGCCCGAAACCTTTTCTGCGGCCCTCCAGCTGGCGTCACATACGCGTGATTCGTGCTGTATCCTGAAAAGTCGGGCGTTTTAAGCGTACAAAATGAATGAAGCGAGATGGTCGCACCGGCGCGGGAAGTTCTCCCGTCACGGGACGATTGTCGCGAACAATCAAGAACTGCGAGCCCGTCGCAGCACTATAATGCAGTACGCTCACTCGCTGGGGCGTGGCACCCGCGGCACGCCGTCGAGGTCAGCGACCCCGCGCGGCTTTGGATGACGACGTAGGCTGCGCTGAGCAGGACACGTGACCCGCAGGTCGCGCGATAACTCCCGAGACAATAAGGGGCGAAGCGCGCAGTGACGGCGGGAAGTGGACCAGACTGTGGGGCCATCCAAAAGAAGAGAGGCGGGGGTGTCGAGTAACGGCGCCACCCTCAGCTTAGCACCCGGCCTTTATCGACCCGGGTTGCGGACTCGAGAGCGCGTTGTTCGCATTTCCGGCATCGGGGCGTGTACGGGTATAGGACAGGGCTCGACGATTAAAATGAAAACAAGTCGGTGGTTGTTTACCTTGTAGGAGGCTGATGCCGACAAATTTGCTCCTCAGAATGCCGAGACGATTTACATGTCAGCGGAGCATGAAATGCGAAAGGGGTTGCAGTTAACGCTGAAAGCAGGGCGTATTGATTGCTGGATTTCCGAAACCTTGGACAAGCCTTTGCAATAGCGCACGCGCGCATCCAAGAAACCATGTCGTCGGCGGCGCACGGACAGACTCTTTCCTATAATGATAGTGATAGCTTTGAAGCGAATTTGAACCGTCAAAAAAAAAAAAAATTCTTTAGTCTTTCTATCTAGGATAACCTGTCCTCGAACATTCGTTCCAGCATAGAAAAACGTTACGTTTCCCTTGTAACCACGTTCTGCTCACGCTTAATGGATGATTTTTGGCTCCAGAAACAACCTCTGACTCTTACGAACTCCGAAATGCCTCAACCTCGCACACTTTGTGCACGGCGTGCGATAGTTGCAACGACGTTAGAGTGACAGTCAAAGGGACGAGGATAGCGGCCTCGAGATGTCAAGCGACAAAAGCCCGCGCAGGAACATTCTGATGATTGCACAATAATGGTCACTGGCCTTGACTGTGCCCTTCGCTCCTCGGTGTTTCCGAGAGCCGTACGCGCAATGACAAGCCTGAGATCCGCAATGTACAACTCGGAGCCAGCTTTCGTGGCGTACCTTCTCTATCTCATCTCTCCATCTCTCCTTTTTTTTATGCAAACGCAACTAAGAGCTACAGGTTGAAATGATCATGACCGCACCTCGAGTTTAAAGCAAATCTTTGTTCAAGTGCGTATACCTCCGCCAGGCCCGCGTAGCCAGGAATTTTTTTCGGGGGGCGACCACTTGCTGAAGGCATTAACTATTTGAGAAAAACGTACACCCACTTTCATTATTTATTTTTGTAAAATAGCCCCCTCCATCAAAATTTCAAGGGGTGGGGGGGGGGGTGTAGCCTTCCCCCCGTAACAGAGTGGCCTAGTCTTAAGGCAGCCCGCCCCCCTCCCCCCCCCCCTCCTCCCCAGCTACGGGCCTGACCTCCGCACGGTGTGGTGTGTCTTCGTGCGTCCCGTTATAGGTTAATGGCGAATATGGTGCTGTAAAGAATGTAGCGGTCTCGGAGACTGTGTTATCAAAGGTGGCGTCCTGGTGTGCAGAATCTTACTCCTTGAAGGGGTTTGGATATGACTTGTAACGTGTGTTCGTGCTGGAGACAGTGAAATCAACGACGTAAACGTATAAGGTCAATCATGGTAACGTTGTCGCATTACAGTCGCCCGGGTATAGTGTGGAACCCATGCATAGTGTTCTCGCTTTCGTATGCATTCGGCGTCCATATCCCGCCGAGTCGACGTATCGGAGGTTATCTCAAACAGCAGAGGCGCGGAGTGAGAAAGCACGAACAGTAGCGACGTTGGCGGAGAGGAGTTTGAAGAGAAAGCATTATGTAGTAACGCAACTTTTACGGCGCGCAATACGACGGGCAGAGCAAGAGACACAGCTATAGGATAGAGAATTATGTTTCTTGCTGCGTTATCTGTCTTACTTGTTGCCGTGTTTCGCCGTCTATTACGCGCCACAAAAGGTAAAAAAAGGATCATGCTTCATAATACCAACTAGCCCACCTTAGCCTCTTGATTGAGGAGAAAGCACGTGCTTACTTAGTAAATAGCGCTGGTTAGTACGTCACAGATGGTGTTCCTATATTTCGATGCTACCTCGACGAACATTTATCAACGCCTTAAGTGGTGTACGTACAACCGATGACATCTTTGCAAGGAGTTCAGGTGCGCTAAAATGTCAAGCGTTACATTTCATACGTCTCTGCACGCCTTTATACCTTTAAATGTATGCTACCAGTTTTACGAGAGGCGTATAGCGCCTTGGTATTCATATAGAGTGACGGAAACCGTCGAGAGACTTCGCGTTCACCTATTTCTGCACTGCCTCCTGCGCGGATCCTCTCATTTTTGTTTCTTTCATTCGGTGCCGTGAAGTGCGTAAAGGACACCCACTTTTCATCTCCCTATAGCTGCATTGTATAGCGGCGAGTATACTTTATTTTTTCTTCTCAGTCCCGGGCACGGCGACAGTTCGTTGCGTGGCCTACTCATCGATCCGCCTAATCTGGCTGTTCGAGTGACCCCGTGCACGCCTGTGTTGCAGGAAGACTGACCCCGAAGAACCAGTAGCCCCGCTACGCCCCGAATACGCCTTCGCGTGCTGGAAGATCCATATGCCACACCACACACAAGCTCGGACCGCGGTCCGCGCGTGCGAGCCAGGTCGACTAGCGTTCTTTCTTTCGCACCCACTTTCGATGTAACAGCGCGCTCCCAATGCGCGCACGACCCGGAAAAAGGGAACGCGGTAAGGCGCCGAACGTGACAACAGTGCAAACTGTATTGCGGTGGGTATACCGTACACCCGACGGGCGGCAGCCGGCGCCCACGGAATAGTAATGGCCAATGTGGAGTGCGTTGCGCTAGAGGCGACAGGGATCGCAGAACGTGTGCTGAAAATGCGTAAGTGTTATAAGCTCGCGATCACCTCCCTCCCAGTCGGGACGAGGGTGGTAATTACAGAGCTCGCTGATCTTTCGAGGCTCAATTGCTCGAATGATTTTATCTGTAAGTTTGCATCTGTTGTTAAAGTGTTTTTCATACGAGCGACGGCTTTTTGCAAGTTGAGAAGAAGGGCGTAGAAAGGAACGGAGCTTAAGCAGGAGATGGTTCGGTTTGCTATCCTCGACGTATGTAGGGAAGCGAAAGAAGATCACAAACAATGGATAAGTAGCACACATTATCGCAGCCTGTCCTTCGCATTGTCAGCGATGGTTCAGTCAGACGTTTGACTCAGTTCTGCCTTCTCACATGGGCGGATATACAAACATGAAGGGTGCCTCCCTGGCTTCTTCATATTGAATGCTTGTGCTTATATGCCCTGAACTTCCGTTAATCTCTTTCTTGTCATCTTTCTCCCTTATTTCCTTTTTCACAGAACACGGCAGCCAGCCAAGCTCAACCTGGTTAACCTCACTGCCTTGCACTTATGTCTTCCCTCTCTCTCTCTCAAAATGTTGTGGCAGTCGAGATACCATTGCCCTTACTACAAGAAATTTACAAGAACCGAAGGCTAGTAGTGCGTTTTGAGTCGCTGGAGTGTGCATGTTTGTCAGCAGTACGCGTGTGTGACATCTAGGGCCGTCGTCGTTGCGACAATTAACCTTCTATTCTTCGTCGACGTCGTTGATCCATGATCGGCTTCTTATACAACCGCAAACACAAGAGCAAAACACGCACCCTACGGTGTCATTCTTTTGTGCTGCATCTCCTTGCGAGTTGTTCTTATTCGATTGTCGAACGACAAAAGAATGACAGCTCGTCCGTGCTTGCACAAGCCCAGCTTAGTCTTAGCTCATGCAGCCTTTACAAGCCGCGCTCTTTCAAGATTCTTACGTCGCGCCAGCTGAAAGGTTCTGTCACTCGAAACCTACACGGCTGCCGCACGACACGATGTTCCGAGTCACGATCCAGAAAGTTGCGCTGTTTGTCGCTGAACTAGTACATGCTCCTGCATGCAATACTCGTGATTATGCAAGGTGTCCATATGCATGCCTCACAAGGCGCCGCCGTCGTAGGCTTTCTGGAAGAATTTTTTTTCCTGTTTCTTCGCATTTTTTTTCCTTCTTGTATCCATATAGATTCACGGTGTACACTTGTGCAATCCTGCTCCGCGCATTCCGCATGTTCTCGCGACAAATGAAAAAGGAGGGCATCCGCATGCAACTTTTCTTCTCCATACAACAGAAGCCATGGAGCAGAGCCGCGCTTGCGAAATGCCTGTCTGCGTTCAGCCGTCTCGCATACTCATTGCTGCTTTTTTTTTTCTCGCCCATTTTTTTTTTCTTCTTTGGTTTATCGTCTGTATTACTTCGGCTGTCTCCCCCTAAACGATTCTGCAAAAGCGAACTGGTTCGCTGGCGAGTTTTCAGGAAACCTACACAATTTCGTTCCTCGTAAAGCTTTTTTCGCATTGCTTGTGGTGGGTGTCCCTTTAGCTGCTGCTTGTGCGGCAGTCGCTTACTCTCGCTGTGTTCCAATTTTTATTTCTGTTTTTATGACTACGTGTCCGCCTATTCGCTTTTCGAAAGAACCATAGGTATAGGCACAGTATCCATTATTTTTGGCTGTATAAACGTTGAACAAAATTTATTTAAAGGCTCACGGCTCATTGAGACCACTGAAGAGCATTTTGCTGGAAAACAACGCCGAAGTGTAACTATTACGTAGTATTGTGTAACTATTATGTAGTATTGTTATCTCCACTTTATTATGTTTAACTGATCCTGTATTTATTTTGCTGTTGACCTGTATTTCCGCCCCTCCCCTCTACAATGTACCTACAAATGTACCCTGAGGGTTTCATAAATAAATAAATAAATAAATAAATAAATAAATAAATAAATAAATAAATAAATAAATAAATAAAAGAGTCTAAATTGATTAGTAGTACTGTTCCTAGGAGTTCCGTGATTGTACAATTTGTTTTTCCTTTGATACTTCGGACAATGAGGCGAAAGTGGGGAGTGGAAGGGCCGTTTCTACGTTGTTAGGCAACCTCGAATTTGGTTGCATGTGACAGAATCTGGCACTCGATTGCGCGTGACGTGTGTGTGCTGCACATGCTGTCTAACGATTACAATGTAAATGAGAAATATCATGAAAGAAGATGGGGAAGAGACTGCGTTTCTCTGATGGCAATGCTGTAATGACTAACTGCGCGCCAGTGTTTGCCAGTGTCGGGCTCTCTGCTCAGCATATTTGACTGCGTAAATGTTCCGAGAAGAATTTTAGTGCAAAGTTTTATGCTTGCAAGCACCTACGAGAAATAGGAGCTCCAGGTAAAGATTGTATGATGTGGTCTGCCTTGGTGTGCGTGCAGCTTTGAAGGAGCCTCATGGATCTATCGTCACTTCTTCGCCGCAGTTAAGACACCCGCTTGAAGATACCATAGCAACAAGCCATCGTCCACGCGCAGCCTTTCCGAAGACGTATCAGCGTGATACGCGTGCAAACCCGGCGTCCGCAAGCGCTGATGGAAAAGCGGCAGATTGCCCCAGCAACGACGCGATCGTCATGGTGAGGATGATCAGACGCTGGAGGGTTATCGAAGCTGCATCATGCGTTGGCACGACACACCTATGGCGTAAGATCGTGTGTGGCGCCCGCCAGCCGGTCAGCCTGTAACTCGTTGCCCTCGACGCCGCGGTGCCCGAGTTTCAAGGTCGCGGACAGTATAACAGAGTGGCTTAATTATCGCGCTGTGGCTGTAAGATCAAAATTACTCTCTCATGTGTAAGCGAAGTTCGTGATTTGTCATTTCTTGGCCATCATGTCGATGCCGTAAGCCGGTCACTTACAAAATGTCATTGGTTGTATGCAAGAGAGAGAGATGTGTGCTTTGACAAATCGTGAAGTCGAGAAACACGAGGCCATCCATGAATATTAGTATAGTTGGGCGCACAACTGTCTCATGCTGGGGACTTCGAATACATTGTCACACGCAGGGTTAGCCTGCAGGTAACGCGTCGCGCTGCTAAAATCGAGGACGCGGCTTCGCTTCCCGCCTATGGCGACCGCCTTTCGATGGAGGCGAAATGCAAGGACACCCGCGTACTTCGATTTTTAAAGAGCCCCAGGTGGTCGAAACTAATCCGAGGTCCCCTGCTGCTGCGTGCCTCATAATCATATTCTGGCTTCAGCACGTAAAAACACTATAATTTTTTTTTACACACTGTCAACGAAGGGAGCTCATTCCTCGTACTTCTCCTTCTTGGTTCACTTTCATTGCTTATATTTTCACAAGTATATAGTTGTTAGGATATATTCTTGACAGGCTGTAACTATACAGAGGAATGACGCTGTATGGCGCGCTGGTATAGCACTCGATTCGCATAGGCATGCGTGGTGTATACGCGTTCTCGTGGTGTTCTGACGTCGCCGCAAGGAACAGCAAAGTTATAACTGTCATTTTACAGCCTAGAATGACAAGCATCCTCACCGTTTCACGATGCGAAACTAAAGCAGTATATATAGAGCGGCTCGTGAGCGTTCTGTCCCTGACGCCTCGAAAAGTAAGCATACATGAAACAAGTACCGCGACCGAAATTGGGGCGCGCACGGCTGGGCGTCGCGTGCACCTTTGGACAGCGCGCGGGCCGCAGCTGCTGATATAGGTTCCGAAAGAGAGAAAAAAAAAAAACATCTATCCGCGGAGGCTGATCTTCTCGTAAATGACGGTGCCCGAGGCACATGGTCTCGTTTCCCAGCGCCGGCCCTTTTTACCGACCGCTATCTCTGCTCCGTCTACGAACAAGCTGCAGATGCCGTGTGTACACAACGCGTCGGGTTCACACAAACAAACTCCCCTGACCGTATACATGGGCGGTCTCCCTAGCTAGAAAGAGAAATGAAACTGCTTCTCACGAACCGTGTAATAATCGGTCGGGCATGACGGCGGCCCCAAAACTGACAGCCGCGCAAGACGGTGTCTTTCCATGTATCGCAGCTGTATGTATGCACCAGAAGTCACCTTGACGCCGCTTCGCCGACGAGAGTTTATAATAGCAGCGCAACTTGTCAAGGTGCATGTTGCATTGTGTGTGTCGTGTCGCTGGCGGCGATTGTGCTACCTGCGACCACCGACAAACAAGTCCGCGCCGCCTCGCGGGTATACGTATGGGCGGCCGAATAGCCAGGCGGTGTTCTGATTGCTTCCAAGCCCGTTATTTTCGTGCTTCACAAGAACCCTCATTGTCTGCAGGATGCCAGCATGAGTTGCGAGGACATTTCTCACGGGGAGCTCCCTTCTTGTATATAAGATACCTCATACGTGTGAATTCATTAATATCAGCCATTGCGTTATCGCCAAACTTGTCAGGCTTATAGAAATTTTTGTAGGCTATAGAACATTGCCATCATTCGTGGCACTAATATTAGAGCGTGGTTTAAACGCTTATGTGAAGCGCAAGACAGTTCGTATACACCAGATTCTTTTACTCTCGCATCGCCTTTTAGAGCAATCGTACGCAATATTGACCACAGTTGACCTGCAGGCGCGGTCGGCACAGGGAGTGCAGCTTTGGTACCGTCACAGCTGATTGAACATCACATAGAGGATAGGCTGTATACTATCGTTGTCGTTTGTTCCACATGACGCGCGCAGCCCCCGTCAAAAGATAGCTTCTCCGTAGACGCGAAGAAAATTCTGGTCTATCCGGTGTCAACAAATCGTATTATCGTCGTGTGGCATTCACGATATCGGAGGTGGTAAGCACTCCTTTACGAACGAAAACCTCTTGCGAATTCATCGCATCTCTATAAAGTTTGTTTTACACGTTTCCAAGTGGGAGCGAGGAAAATAGAGACGGCGTTTTAGAGCCAGAGAGGCGGGCTTTTCGTTATTTTACATAGTACTCCTCATCGCAAGAGCGTTCTCTATTGCTTCCTCTTTTTTTGCATACATTATCACTCAGTGCATCCGCATCGATTTAGCCCCTGCGAACGTACAGTCATCTATACACGTGTTTGCGGCGCCACCGCGATGACTCTCAGCAACTCGGTTGTCCCGCTGCTCTGGGCAAAGTGGCCCTTCCGAAGCGACGGGCGTGTCCCGTTGCAGCTACACCGAGCTGAGAGGGCCGCCCACGGGTCCGGAACCGGCCGCCTACACGTGCAGACGGGGCCTTCGCCAACGTCTTTCCCACCCGGCCTCGCCGCGCGGACCGTGAAATCATAGACACACACACACGCTCGCGCCCAGCGAGGGACGCGCGTGCGAAAGCCAGGTCTGCTATATGTATACCACGAACCGTGTATCTCTCGGAGCTGCACTGCATTGTAGGACTGAGGAGTACACGATTACGGCGTAGGGCATGGGCGCGAAACAATTGGCCCCGTAAAGACACTAAAAAACTGTACGTAAATACCATACTAAAACACCATCCTACAGACGCGAGTGGACAAATAAAAAAAAGGATGGACATTACAGAACACAGTGTCCTGTCTTTCTTCCTTTGTGCTTGCGCAGCACGTCTATAGTTCAGTATGAACCAACTAGTCTGCGAGGAAGTTTTACTATCCTACGTGCTGTACGAATGATCGTACAAATGATAAATAAAGGCGTCCAGGAAAGCTTCCTACAAGTTTCTATCAATTTTCATCGGGTTCTGTATCAGATGTTGAATTGACCAGTATGCACAAGGTTTCAACTGTCGGAACAGTCTTTTTTTTATATATATATCGCTCGACATATTGAGTATTTAACAAGGGTGAAGAGCAATGCACGAGAAGAAAGGAAAACTACGGAACTCTTCGAAATCTTTGTTCAAAATGACCCAGACGTCTGCTTTTCTGAAGTTTCGAGCCACGTGTCTGCGGCTGCACGAGGTACGAATAGACGTGCGAACAAGTTAGAAACCGTATCCAACAGGTTTATACGAGGTTTGAGCCGGCTACAACAGATTTCAGGAGCCGTTCGATGTACCGAACGTCGTGCATTGCACGCCGAGTTGTATACCCTGCGTCTTCCGAGCTTATATTTGAGGGGAGCCGACACTGACAGAGTATATCCTGGTAAAAAAAATAAAACAAAGTGAGAAGCCACTGCACAGTGAGACAGGAAATTCAAATTTATGTGTGGTTGACTTTCAGACTTTGTGAGACTCCTTCGTGGACCAAGCCACCGACTGTGGCCGCCGGAATAGATCTATTACGAAATATACATGTACGGAATCATATAGCTATTACGGAATGAACATTGTGGCGGCTGCGGAGGAACATTAAGCTAGGATAAGGAAGAAAATTCAAGTCAGTTTCGTCAACTGCGTCCCCACGATGGCAGGCCACAGCTAAGAAAGGGACCCCGTTGCAGGTTTCAAAAATTATAGGCACCAAGTGTTTTCAAAATAGTTCCTTCGTCTTGGCTGACAGTACAGTTTCTGTATTTAAAAAAAAGCATGATTTACATGTCAACTGCACCGCACGTGGCTTATTGAACAAAGTTATGACGACTTTTACGTCAACAACAGCAACATTATGCGAGAACAACAGCGCTAATAAAGACAAGGACTAAGAAAGACGCGACACAGTCGCTGAACTCTCAACTAAAAATTCGGCAGATCTCACGCCTTGTGGGAATCGGTTTCATGCGAAGCAATCAACGAGTAGTTTTATGCTGCATATTTTGGCTTTGAGCCAAGCGTTACGAGGTGGATCGACGTGCTTTTGTAAGCGTAGTAGTTATGTGCACATCGTCGCCTTAGAGCACAGACATGAGCATTATGGAAACGAAGTGCACTTTGCGCTGCGATTATGTGAATGTCATTCGTAACTTTCGTTAGCGTATTCCTCCGGGGTCGAGCAACGCTTGAATCACAGGAATACAAATGTAACGTTTATTAGACTTCTGTGAAAGCCGCATGACGCCTGTATCATATGGGAGTACATATATGTAATGTTTATTGATTTGTTATAAAAATAGATAGCCAGCACCGCAACCACGATTGACGCTGCGCCGACATTACACCTGCATAGGGCATTTTCCCAAAGTAGTTTCAAGACGTGGGGAGGCTCTGTGGTAGAATACCTGACTGCCACGCGGAATGCTTGGGTTCGGTTCTTGTTGGGTTCCTGATTTTTTTATTCTTCGCATTCGTCGGGTCCACGCTGCCAATGTCGGGTTTTCTTTACGCTCTCGCATTTAAGTTACCAATGTCTGTTCTCGCCGTTCCTGGGAAGATATAAACTGTCAATCACCTGTGGCACATACCCACTTACAGTGGCCCGTGGTACACGGGTATGTGCCAAATATGTCTGGAGGAAAGGGTTTGACGACGTACGCGATAGGATCTTCGCGTTATTCATGCCATGACCAGACAGTCATATTCGTCAAACCTTCTTACCATGCCAATTATGGTCTACACCAAGCTATAGGCGATCACGAGAGCACCCAGACGTAGGCGGATAGATAGATAGATAGATAGATAGATAGATAGATAGATAGATAGATAGATAGATAGATAGATAGATAGATAGATAGATAGATAGATAGATAGATAGATAGATAGATAGATAGATAGATAGATAGATAGATAGATAGATAGATAGATAGATAGATAGATAGATAGATAGATAGATAGATAGATAGATAGATAGATAGATAGATAGATAGATAGATAGATAGATAGATAGATAGATAGAAACGCTCAAAGTGCCTTGGGTTCGCTAAGAAATGCTTCGCATTTAAAACAACAACATATTTCATTTTTTTAACCACACTCTTAACTTGCTATAACTGGGCAGTAATCACTGCAGGCGCAAGACAATATTTTAATGGGAGTTGCCTTTAATGGGGACTACTGGAAGAATATGATGTTACCGCCTGTGGGTCATGGAATGCGCTATGTAACCGTCAGTACCAGCCGCTGAGTGCATCCGGCTAATATCCTGTGGCTGACGCATAGCTATATTATTAAAACAACCATGTTTTTGTTTTTACAGTGGGATTTGGAAAGCGGCTACACCACAGGCGTAGTAACCGTTGTTCGTCAATTTCTTGGTGGTGTAACGACGCGATATTTATGGTTAAATGGCGAGTCAAGAAATACTAGTTCGCCGTACGTGTGCCCGCGCTCGAGCTAACTGGTGCGGTTGCGACGTGTATCGCTGATATCACGTCTGACGCGGGAATGCCCTTCTTGAGCCGGGTCTAAACGCGAGATACAAAAGAGGATGGCGCGTCTTGTGGCATCATGGAGCTCTGCAGAGGATTGCCGCGTATGGCAGAGGCAAATAGCGTCGGCCATCGCAGACTCCCGATCCCGGAAATGCGACTGCAGACGGGGGCGGAGACACGAGTCGTTTCGACCGAGACCATATCTCAACGTGGGATCAAGCTTGTCTTTTCCTGTACTGTGGTGCGCGCTCTAAGATCCGCGTGGATAAAGCTGACGGATCTGTGTGACTCTTCCGAGAACGGGCCGAAGCTGATGGGGCGTAGGCAGGGCGGTATTACAGACATGTGGCAGAGCACAGAACACTGTCTGCGCGCTGCGTTTTTGGCTGCATCTATGGTCGCTTCTCTTATCGAAGCTCCAATCTCCATCCCATCTTGGGGCGGACACGTTCATCCATCTGGTAGCAGTCGCAGTACTGGCGACTGAGCCTTGCTTCGGAAGACCGAGAAATGATGAGAGAGAGAGGAAAAGAGTAGCACGGGTTATGGCGTCGTGGTTAGCCATGCGGGAAAGGCGTCCTGCGCGCTCACCGAGCGTCGCGGATTGTTTCGCGCGACATCGTGCATACCTCTCTGGAAAGGCGGTCGCACATCCCGCTGTCCGCGGCATGTGCGACACGCTGGCCTTGAACTGAGAAAAACGACACGGTGAGGCAGAGAATGTGTTATGCAATCCTCGCTCATGCTACTTACCGACTTAGTGTTAATCAGGGCAGCTTCTTCGATATCCATTAATCCTTCTAGTGACAACGAAGTGGCTTGCCTTTGTGTCAGATATATGTGTCCTTACGACGTGAGCAAGATATCGCGAAACACGTAAGCGGCCGAGTTCTTTTTCCTCTGATATAAGGGTAGACAACCGTACTAGTTTTTTTTGAACAGCTTTATCGCGCATCTTTCGGGAAACAGACGGCACGAACACCGGCGCTCTGTCTGTCCATTTCTGTTCTTTTTTTTTTTTTTTTTGCGCGCTGGAAGATGCGTTGTAATGATGTTCCTCTATGGACCAGCGAAATCGTTCATTTGTCGAAGATAGCAGTGTTTATCTCTGTAACGACCTGTTTAACTGAATGTTCGGGCTAATGATGAGTGTGGCACTGATTATGCATGTACCCTCTATAAAAGCTTATCGCTCGATGAGCGCCGTTGGACGACGCCAACGACATTTTAGTATTACCGTTTGCGGAAGTTCGTAACCGTTTGGTGCAAACATCTGCCTTACAAAAAAATAAAAATAAAAAAAGACGTGCAGTGACTGGTAGGTATCTGCGTCGTTCAAACCGATATCTCTCGCTCACTTGTGAAATTTCTAAACTATTCCATCTTGTCTATTTGGTGCATGTATACACGCGTTGATGGCATCTTCTCTACATACTTCCCAGTGATGCTATATACCGCGTAACTTAATGTTGTAGCTTACAAGCTTATTCAAACGGCGAATCCATTCGCATCGCTCGCCCTACATTTCTCGACGGTCGTACACGTTCGAAATGGCTTCGACTTTTATGACTTCAACTGCAAGCCACACGCGTTATTGTTTTACTTCCTCATCATTATCGTGCATGACTCACGGTTTTCCCCGTCCCGCTGGCACGTGTATTAGCCCACATAACACTCTGGCCGAGAGTATTCCGGCCGCCCGACATAGCGTTGGAGTGCTATAACGCTGCTTGACCGCGGCGCGCCACCACAAATCAACTTATCGAGGACGAGCGGTCTTTGGGTTCAGGTGCCGCTGGTGGCCCGATTCGGCCGCAATACGTAAGCGGCAATGCGTGCGCTGCGTGTTCGCACGCCATCCATTATACGTGTATATATACGCGTGACCGCAGTTGTCATCATATTCCTCCCCTCGCACCTCTACTCTTCCGCGCACGTTTTGGTCTTTTCTGTTTTTGTGTACTTTTGTCTGCGTGCGGCTTCATCTGTTCTGCGCAGCGTCCCAATGTGGCAGCCGAACTTCGAGACTGTGCACACGCTAACTGCAGCAGAAAAAAAAAAGGCTTCAATTGGAGCATCTTATATCGCTGCGAATTAGCACGCGCTGCCATGATCCTAACTGACCATGGTGTCCGCGTTTCTGGAACACAAGCCACTTCCCGCAGTTGTAGAGGCCAGTTACATAAAAGAACAAGCCTCTCTGCAGGCTCTAGCCTGATGAAAACACAAATTACATGCTCAAACGTTATTAAGCAATAATAATAAATGGGTAGTAAATATAGCGATGACAGAATGGGAGTATCCTGCGCTATGCAATTACATCCTTTGTGCAGACGCTTGGCTGAAAACTGCATGCTCAGACAAAATGGTGCTGCCTCTTCGTCGCTTCTAATTGACCGCTACACATATCGAGCACGTGCATTGGTTCGACGCGTTTTTTACAGCTCTCGCTAACTACTGATGTAGCGCAGTGAACTGCACGTAACTATGTCAGCGAAATTATGAAGTTTAGTTGCACGCTTATGGTATTCACTCTCGAACAGACTTGCACGATCTACGGTGCTTTTGAACTCGGATGCTTTGGGGTCGCTTCCTTCGTTCAGCGGGCAAGTGGCGCTGCTTTAGGCTCTTTACATGTGACCGAAAGGTTAAATGCGTGCGGCGCTGTTTGTCTTGGTAGCCCTTCGAATGGGCACAACTCGGCGCATTTGTACCGTTAGCCCAGAGCGCCCTATTTGTTGGATGAGGCACGCAGAATCAACCAATACCTCACGGCGAAGAAGACCTTTTCACAATGTGAGTTTCCCCCGTTTGAGATCTTCATCTCTATTCCTTACTTACCTGTAATGTTCATCTGTAAAGTGTTTGAACCGTCTGATTGTTGAAGCCGAACTTACCGACGCACTTGGTGATTTGTGTATTAACAAGCCATCGATAGCATTGTCGCCTAAGGAGTTGGGTTTCTTGCGTAAGCGGTGATATACGGCATTATCTTTGTCATTATTTCGCCTAGGTAGAGTGACATTTCTCGCGCATGCTTGCTGAATTTATATATGTCGCAATACGTCAATGACGGGTACGACAAATAGTGACAGACAAAGTGATCGCGGTGCTTGCTCCTATTGCATTCCTCCTCCTCCTCCTCCTCCTCCTCCTGCCATCTGAGTTTTTTAGCAAGATGGTTTCGGAGTTTCCATGCGTGTATATATAGAAGTTCCCGAGGTAATGTTTCCTACGGACATTTGTATACATGCATGTTACAGCCTTCGGTTAGCTAATCCTCGCTCCTCCTTACAGCAAGAACTCCTAACACCGTAGAGAAGCTTTTTTTGTTCTTCATGTGCAAGTGATACTCATGCCTGTGAAAACTTCGAGGCAAATATTCAATCGTTAATTTTCTCTAGGCACCACGCACAAAACGGAGGGTAGGCGACATAATTCGTAGGTAATGAAACACTTTAGACAAAATCGCAGGAAAATCTTCGCAGGAAAATCTTACGTGCCAAAACCACGATATGATCATGAGGCACGCCGTATAATGGAGGGATCCCAGAAATTTCGATAATTTGGAGACCTTTAACGTGTAGCTAAATCTAAGTACACGGGCCTCTAGCGCTTCGCCTCCATCGAAGCACGACAGCCGCAGCCGGAATCGAACCCGCGACGTTCGGGTCAGTAGCCGAGCACCGTATACCCACCGGCGGCCCCGCCCCGCTGGAGGTCGATTGCTGCTGCATATGAAGTGGGGTCCCTTCCCTGTTGGGAAATGGCATTTAAAGGGGATGTACTGCTTTAATCGCGTATGTGGGCGAAGAATATGCGCATTGCACTTTTTGGCAGAAGGCTGCCCACATCCTTGTAAGAATAAAGGAAGCGAGAAGGGTGAGGGTCCCAGCAGCTTTCTCTGCCATACAGCGTGTGATCATTAACGATCTGCATACAGTGTATACTGTTCGCTACGGTGGAAGGCGTCGTTGCTACACAGAAGCCAGGGATACACGCCGCCCGCATCTTTGCGCAGTGTATACATACCTCTGCTCCATTGTATATGCGCGCATGCCATCACCGCGCCGAGTCATTATCACCGTCGCTGGCATCGTTGCGTTGCGTTGCTTTTCTTCGCCGCCTCAGTGCTCAGCTGCCATCGGCGAAGAAGTTTCAGGGCTCGTGCCGTCAGCGGCCGTAATTACGTACACGGCGACATGCATCAAGCGGCAGTCATAAGAGCGCCGCTCTAGCGCGGCAACATCGGCGGCGGCTGCTGCTGGTAGCGCGAGGCCGATCCGGAAAACGGGGTCGCGCGCACGCATTCCTGCTACCTTAGAAGGAGACGCTTCTGCGCCGGTGAACGACTGCTCTGCGATTGCGAGACGAATGCTGCTGCGGTCGATTACTGCGCAGGCAGTTTGTGTCTTAAAGCGCGTTGGCCTTATTCTGGCAACTTGAAAAGTGCTTCGCGCTTACTTCTGTGACTTAATTTCGATGATAAGTTTTTTTGCATTAGACAATAGCATTACGTCAGCATCGTTCAATATTACGCTTAGCGTTGTTCTTTATTTGCACGCTTTGAACATCGGCACTGTATAGCTGGTCGACATTGTAAAGTAGCTCACGCTAGTGACGACGGAATGCGCAGGCGGTGATTGCTGTTGCAAGGTCATTCGGGATGTAATGAGTCGATTGAGGATTGAACAACTAGAAAGAACGTGGCATCACCCCGCTGAAGGCACGAAATCACGCTAATAGCCTCATATCTGTTTTCTGGGACGCAGAATATATGGGAGTTCGTGGGCGAGGTGTAGCTTCACTGGCAGGCTAAAACTTTACTTGTTTGTTGTTTCTGTATTTGTTTATCGGTTTAGTCGTTCATTCCTTTCATTGTCAATTATGTTGTCAGTTGTAATGCTCACCATCCACCCTCCCCTTCGCTCTCTGCTCACTAGGTTACGGTGTCACCAACCCTTGTGCTTCTCGAGCCAAAGCTTGGTTAACCTCCCAAGTTGCTTTCTGTTGCGCTTCTCTCTCTCTCTCTCTCGTGCTTTCATTTCATTAATTCTTTCACGCATGTCTGTGAAAGGCCCAGAGAATGTCAAGAACAACAACAACGAAAAGTTGGTGCGAATATTTCTTTGAGGGCGTTTAACTCTGCCGCAGGCGCTTTAAAGCGGCCACCGCCCCCTCCGAGCAACACTCTTCGTTACGCCCACTTCAGGAGACTGTCAGCGCGCGTCAGGTATGCGCGGGGCGGCGTTCGAAATTCGCGATCTGGGTCGTTGGGAGCTTATTCCGCGACGCGTCCGAGCTCGCAACGAGCGCGACGGCGAATACCCGCGCACGCATCACCCGGCAATGAACGCAATTTCTTGTTCAGTAATGGAGGTATAGTAATGGACTATCTCCTGTAAGGCTGGGAAGCGAGCATGTGGCTTTGTATATAAATGAAACTGACAAGATGAGCTTCTGTATATACGCGACCTGTATGTTGAGGCCGTGGACCCTTAACATGAGTGGAAGAGATAAAGTAGGCAAAGACAGTAGGCAATGACACGAGACCTTGGTTCTTAAAGCCATTGTGGGAACCACTCCGCTACCGCAGGGACAATTAGTTTTTTTTTATATAGATATACTCATAATTTTGTTACTCTTTTACTATCTGGAAAATCTAAACCCAAACTCAAAGTGAAATTACGCAACAATGGTAGTTGAATGTACCGCTATTTAAGTACGAATTAAAAAAGAACGTTAAAACCTTCGGCAACCGCACGAGTACCAACCTTGTAATTATTACATACTCGAAAGAGAGGTAATGTATATGTTTTACTCAGTACCACTGCTGGTGAATGACACCGGACTATTTTTTTCATAGGTGGGATTCTATACAATAAACCTACATTTAAGTGCACGAGCGTTTTCGCATTCCGCAGCCACCGAAATCGGGATACCGCTGCATGGCTGGAATCAAATCCGTGTCTTCGCGCTCAGCAGCGAAGCCCTGGCTGTAGACGATCGCGTGCGTGTTACGGAAGAAACGGCCAATAAGACACTCCATCACAGATTTGGTGGGAGATTATATCCCGAACCTGGTGGCAGTTTCAGGATTTCTGCGAAGGTGGACTTGACTCGCTGGTCAGTATCAACACTTTATATATAGCTGACATACGTGAGTTTGTTAACTAAGTGTCTTATCTGCTACGGCGCAACCATTTTTTGACGCACTATCCTGCGGGCCCTTTCTTGCAAGGGTCCTTGCGAAGCACTCGAGCCATCGTATTTTTTTCTTCACGTTTTAGTGCATTTCACACATGACAGTGTTTTATTTCATTCAACTTTCACTTCGCGAACATGATTTTATTATTATGTTTTCTGCTCTTTCAGTGCACAGGATTTTGGCCACGTCACACCATTATTGACTACCTTCTAACTAGTCGTGGCGCTCTTTGGCCGTCACTGGCCCTTGCGCCACTAACCACCATATATCATCATCATGATCATCATCATCATCCTCATCATCATGATATATCTTATCTGTGATTAGCATTCGGTTTCTGATGTACGCCGCTGCCGGGAACGTTGCCCGGCAAAAACGTCTTGCTTCGACTTTCCTACGCGGGCATTTAATAACTGAGAGACGTTCAACGGCTGAAACAACCGGTATCCTTGACTGTTCCTCAAAATGACATTATCACAGACATCGCATGAGCACCGGCCTGCGACAGATGACAGCCGAAAGAAAGCGATTCTTCAAAGGAGCCGCTCGCCGTGCATATGCACTACAGGGTCGCCCCGCAGCGTCGTTCGGAAGGCGGTGCGATAAGCTATTCAAGCGCACTGCCCCCCTCCCCCTCGCCGCTTGCCGTGCACAGCCTCATCGAATGCCGTTATTCCTAAGCTCGAGTTACGTGCACGCAATGCGAGGCGGAGGCCACTCGTCTCCATCCTGATTGCACTCTGTATATCGACCCGCCCGTGCTCGATATCGTCGCCAAGGGACCCTCCTCAACTACGCGAAAAATATTCATCCACATGCCTCCTTTCTCCACTCTATGTGTCTGCGTACATATCCCCGTTACCAAGGGCTTCGATAACTTACTTTTTTTTTTCCCTACGTATAACCGCATTTCTGTCTTATAGACAGCTCTTATTCAAACATGGAAGAACTGCATCGTGGTTTAATGTCATACCGGCATGTAAATTTTGCAACTGCAACTTCACTGTAAAATATAAAGTATATGAGCATCATAATTAGCATCTCCAAAGTCTATGGTGTAAGGACCAATGTTGCGTATGCCTCTAAAGTGTAATTAATGGTTAGAAAAAATAAGACGGCAAAAGGCAGAAAAATTACATGAAAACAAAGGGTATTCAGGACGTTGGCATCGAACTGAATACTGCAAAAGGGAACGATTGAATCTATTGGAGACATTGAACGCAGCTAAAGTCTATTTTCCCCGCTCAACAGCGACGCAGTCACTCGCGCCTCGTACAATGGGCCTAATAAATTCTGTCACGTTAAAATAGCAATAGCATGCAGTGAAGTATAGGCTCGGACGAAAATGTATACTGGAGCCATTTTATTATCGCACCCCGCTCGGGCCAGTTTATTCAAATTCTTCGTTCGTTCACACAACTTTGCGAACTGGACGTCAAATCGAGCTTTTCCCAGCTTCCTTATAGGCTTGGAATCGCACATTTACGATAACTCTACATGCATGGGCGGCAGTTACGGTAACGGCCTGGCCATTATAGACGAGCTTGCTATATATTGGCAGTTCGACCTTGCCCGGCTTTGCGTTATTCGAGCATGCGACTCCTTTACTGCCTTCGTACACAGCCGACGATTGCATTAATCCCGTGGGCTGCAATGCTGCGCGCGCGATGTTTCCCAGAGATATCCTAACAGAACGGGCTTGAATGTCCTCTGACTGGGTTGTACAGTCGTTTACAGGGCCGGGCGGGATCGGACCCGCTTTCGGCGCCTTATATTTTATGTCGCCGCGAAGCCCGTCAACAGAAATTGTTTGTTTCAAGCGTTTTTTTTCCGGCCTCACTGCAGTCTGCGAAACAGCGCAAGCTGGCCTGAATCGTGCGTCGTTGTTATAGTTTCCGTGTTTCATTATCGCGAAGGCAAACGTATACGGTCCATTCTCGGCGAACACTGTTGGGTAGGGATTACTGTAAGATAAAACGCGGCATTGAAAAATGCCGCGGAGGAGCGGGAACCATCAGCTCGCGGAGGCTCATGCATATTTACCAGCGGCGATATATCTGAAGCGGTTCCCTCATGTGTCAGAGCGAAGCTCTGCTCCCGTTTATTCATTGCGCCTTCTGGGTCGTCTGTCAGCAGTAATGGCCGTGCCTGTCGGGTCGTTTTATAAGCAAAGCTGGAGTGCGCCGCATACACGCGAAGCCCTGCGGAATAGGCGTGTTCAGAACACGAGTCCTTTTCTTCGGTCCTCGACCAAGTGTCACGAAGTGTGCGGCGTCGGGATAGTTTGTGCAAGTGCGATGAAAGGAGCTATATATAGTTGGTGGCTCTTCGTATTCGGTTAATGTGGGAGCGCGTTTCCAACATGACGACACAAACGGGAACAACACATATACGAATGACTGGTGCACACGATTCCTTTGAACGTGTTTGCTGCTGCCGGTCGTGTCTTATCAGTAACATGCTTCTGCAGTAAACAGGCGTGTAGTTGGATCAACGTGGTTTCGACGAAAGCAGCGCTAAAGGCGAATAAGGAAAGCGCGCACACCACAACCGTGCGCCAGAGGTGTGTGTTCCCTGCGTGTGCGTGTTCATTGATTACGATAATGTACAGATGAGGAAAAAGCGCATAACAAGCGCCCACAATATGCCCATGTGTACTTTCCTGCGTATTAAGTTTATCTGCTGGACAAGCGGAGATAACGGGCATGCGTTAATACGTATTTCGAACAACATTGAAAATAAATATGCGCACGCGCGCTTTGTTTTCCAAGTAATCTTCGTTTTAGAACCACAGCTCTGTCCTGCTGTGTCTTGTATAATACCACCCGCCAACTCGGCTAGGTTTTCTTGCTTACATTTTATACATTTTATTTTCTTCGAATGGAAATCCAATCTCATCAGGGCTTGTGTACATTCACTCAGAATACGAAGCATGAAACCGGGGTGAGTGCTTTACGCGTACGTCAATATGCGTGTCCTGCTTTCTGCTTTGTCCGCAGCAGGCGCCTCGAACGGAACGGCAAAAATAAACCACGTTAGAAGTCTCGGCAGCTATATTACATTGGTATTGTTTTTGTTCCGCATGTTCGTGTTTCGAACGGTCATGTCGTGGAATGGCCACTACCGAACGGTGTGAAAACACTAACGGCTCGGTCCGATACTCTTCTGGCTGACGTATAAACGCACCAAACGTCTGCGTGGCTGGCATGATTTCCTGCACTTAATGAACCGAAGGACGACGGGGAAATCTCAGAGAAGCAAGCTGCTTTCCGCTATATTTAGCTTCCTTTCTTTTTTCTTTCAGCTTTCCTACTTCATTGTTGCAGCTTGAAGCCTATACGCTTACGAGGCCCGATGGGCTGCTGTGCAACGCTATACTTGTAAGAATTAACCGGAACGTACGCGCTCACTCGACCATGTGCAGGAAGACGGCTATTTTTCCTCTGTCGGGTAAATGGGAGCTATATGCTGAGCGTATGTCGGCGGAACAGAGCCGACTCTTCGCTTCATTTCACGCTCAATGCTGTGGCCTTGTTCGTACAGAACGCGTGCTGCAATGCTTGTCCGAGCTTGTTCCTTCTGAACGGTCATTTGCTTGCAGCACGTGCACTCGACCAAATATCCAATATACGTGCCACAAGCATTGAGTTTTCGTACTTTCTCGCTTACAAAAACGAAAGCTGGAATGCAGTCAGGGCGATTTTCCGTGGGCGTGTATAATCTGTTCTTGATTGCTGCTTCGTTGGATCCCTTCGCAACGTAAGTTTGCTCTTGCTTGATGGGCGGTCTCGTCGATGCGGTCGTCACTCGATGTCGATCCTCTGTGTGTCGACCCTCTCATTGTACCAGTTTTACCGGCGAGCGTTTAGTCAGCGATTGTCATATACGTCTTCGGGATTGCGATATTCTCTTATGTCATAAAACTACATGTGGGTCATGATCGAAATGCGTCGTAATGGATAGCACGTCGTTACAGATCGCATAGAGTACTTTTCCGAGAACGTGTTGTGAAATAGTGAAATCGTGCGTGTGCGTCATCGTTTTCACATCGCGCGCCTGCACAAACGCGGTCATCGATGCCTGGAATCGAACCCGTGACCTCACTGTTATGCATGTCGGTAGAAGTGCCCCATTGCAAGCACAACCGATGAATAGGTATAACAACTCTCTGTGGCAGCAGCAACGCCATCTTAAGCATCATGTTGCGCGGCTTTGGTAACTTGCGGTGAAGCTTTCCACATGCACTTGACAGTACCACTATGAGTAAGCAATCCCTAGTGGTGGAAACGAAATATACGACGCATTCGCCGCGACATTACCGGTCGCTTGTCACAAGGTAAGACTGTAAGCATCTGAGTACGTCAAAGTGTGCATGCTTCGTATAACTGCACGGGTACTTTCTTGCGATTGAGATCAGGTAATAATAAGTGTTGAGTTTTTACCTCCAAAAGCTGCAATCTGATTATGAGGGACACCGTATAGTGGGGCGCTCCGGAAATTTCGACGACCTGGGTTTCTTTAACGTGCACCCAAATCTAAGTACACCGGCGTTCTTTACATTTCGCTCCCATCGAAATGCCATCGAGATCAGAAGCGTGAACACTTCAGAACTCGAGTTCATCAAAACGCTCGGCCGCTATCAGCGGCATACACTGCAGCGACGAATGAATGTGTCCCAGCGCCCACTGACCACCACAAAATGCCTATAGTGAGCGAGTAAACACGGCACCCATATAGAAGGCGCGGCCACACGGCGCACTCCCTCGATTCAGAGAGGAAACGCGAGAGCGTACGTGCGTCCCAATATTTGGGCGGCGGGCAGCCTCTGCCTCGGAAGAAGAGCGCTTGGCGCGAAAAGGAAGGTTGCGCGAGTCGATGCTTAACTGCTGCGCGGCGCGTGCAGAACCTTCGGCTCGCCGCAATCTCCGCGAAAGCGGGGATCGCCTCTACCGACTCCTCTCTACCGAAGAGAGTGCATCTATGCGCATGTGCGTGCTCTTCTAGCCTTGGTGCAGAGCCGTCACAGAATGGCTTCGCCGTGGTGGCCGGCGAATGCGATGTACATGAACCTTTGAAGTTTCCCGCGCGTGCTTCAATCGAAGCGCGTATTTACATTCGTGCGCAGCAGCTCTTCTGTATTGCTCGGGGTATAGGCACCGAGCTGCGCGCCTAATGCATGCACAAATTGCGCGCCGAACACGCCCGGAAGATTGCGTGTACTATGGACAGCGGCAGCAGCAGCGGAGAGGTGTGCTCGCTCCAAGAGGCGTGCAATATTGATTTTTATAATGGCGGCCATGGCCGATGTGGGACAAGGATTTCTCTTCTTGAATTAGCTCCTCCCTGGAAACTCGAAGCACAGTTATCTCGCGCCGATGTAACTGCTTGAATGAGCACTTACAGCTCATTGGGACAAGTATTAATTTAAACTTTTCAATAAATCGATATGTATACATACTCTCATGCGGGAAATATCGTTGGTCACACGGCAAAGTATTGATTTCTGCAAAGTTCACACGCGCATTCCTCACATACATATGATTTTGAAGGCTGGTATACCTTTGTGTCACCGAAACTGCGGTGAGTTACAGGCTACGTGGCAAACTAAGGGCGACTGTTATTTTTTCTTGCTGAATCAGCGGCCGTTAGAATCGTGAAAGCAGCTGCGCAATTGGGGGTGCTAGCGTGAACGCCGGTGAAATAATCATTTGTGTACGATAAAATAAAGAAGTAAAACACGGTTGATGGCTCTTTCATAAGAATCGGTCATAGCTCGAAACTGAAAGGCTTCTTCAGAGTATTGGCTGCTGCTTTGTTGGACATCAAAGAGACACTAAAGAGAAAAATGGTTTTTCTCGTATTAGTAAATTGCGATTTCGCGATACCGAAAACACCACGCTCGCTGAGAGAAGACGCTTGCTAAGCGAGAAAACGGGCAAAAAGAAAACGCGGGAGGCGACGCCACCTTGAGGTTACCGCAGCAGTCGCCGTGACTTCATATATTTTGACGGCGTCTGCTAGTGCTAACGTAGTTCCTAATCGGTAAAAAATGAGGTGCATTATCTTCTGAGGAAGCCATAGACTTATTAAACCTAGTTTCAGGAAATTTCATTGAGCCAATGCGGCCAAAATACGAAAAAGACACATTGAAATCCGCGACGTCACCATCGGAGACGTCGGCGGGAAATTTAAAGTGAAACTTTTGACATTGATTTTCTCATCTATTGATAAACATACGGTCGTGAAATAACCACACTAGAGTTTTCAGAGTATAATTATTACTTTCAGTGCTATAGCCGCGCATCAGTCCAGTGGCTTGTAGGAAAGCTGCAACCGCTCTTAGACCACAGTTGTGCTGTTGGCGTCGGCATGGGCCCAACACAACCTCATCAGTTAATGGCCTATTATGCACTCCTTCAGTCGAGGAAATCAGTTTTGTCGTTCGCTGCGTTGCTGGGCAGGTACAAAATATGTGCTCAAGTGTTTCTGGCACTTGACAGTGATCACAGTTGGGACCGGTGTCACTGCGGCCGATGATATGTGCATAACGTCTTGTGAAGGCCACACCAAGACGAATTCGGAATCATCTTGTGTTGTGTGTTTTAATTTACGAGGCATACAGAACCATTTCGGGGTCCCATTTGTGTAATCGCCGGTGTCATCGCTCCGGTTTCGTCCAGTGTCAAGTGTGAGGTCAGCATTACGTACCGAAGCAGGGCGTTCGTGTCTGGTCGTGAAAACGCAGTGCGCACTTCAGGGCCACTGGTCAGTCTTTAGCTTCTGCGAACTAATTTATTGTTTCACTTTAGCGCCCCTTTAAGAACACAAGTGCATAAATTTGCACAATGTACAACATAACTGAGTGTCTATAATTTTTTTATTCTGTTTTTAACGCGCCATTGCTTGAACAAACTTCCTTTCGCAAGACACGTTTCTCAACTCGGAGCTTGCTGAAATTTATAAGAAAATTATGTATTTATTTCCTTTCCACTTGGAACATCACAAATTCTCACATAAAAGTCATATGCAGCCGTAAGAAAGCTCTTGAAATATCTAACTATTAATTAGACGCAACATGTCAACGAAGTCAGTCATTGTGGCTCTCGCCTACATGGAGGGCGTGTAGAGTGGGATCTGGAACATTCCGTCGCTAGTTGGTTAATGAAGCGATGAAGCGTTAACTGAGTAGTATGGTTTATCGAAGGACTAAGACGTTGCGTTGTCCAAGCTGGATGCTGAGTTAATATACTGCCTCTAGAGGAAAAGCTCCCCATAGGGCCCATGCATTGAAACCTCTAACCGCATGGGTTCCGCCATGATGGAACAAAACGATCGTTGCCAGCGTTGCCAGACCCTGAGACGCTCGCTATATTTGACGGTAGTAATCAGTTTTAATCTACCAACCTAAGCCAGCTACGCGCTGTTCAGAGAACATCAGCTGTGTTTTGATGCGTGAAGCCGTGTTAGTGTACGGTTGTCTGTGCAGCTGGTCCGGTTGATAACAGTTAAAATTTCCACCTGTTTGTGCATGGTTTTTACTAGGCACTCCCTACCAAAGTTTCTCCGTTCGCTGGCACAAAGGTCACTCGACAGATTCGCAGCTCGAAGCAAAGTCCGTAGGCCGTGGTAAAGTGAGCTCACTTTAGCCGTGGTCGCGCGCTGATTCGACTTGCAATGGCGAGACACCTGTATCCACGTTCTTTTTCAGCTCATTGCTGCCGTACTTCAGCGCAGAGAGCCGTAAAGCAGAAAAATGTCGATTGCAGCGTGCAGCGGCGAATGTGAGTGAGACATCTCCCGAAAGCTTAATCAATAGAAACTAAAGTTACACGGCCCACGAAGCTTTATCGCTGTTAAAAAGTCGAAAAATAGCGGTTGCGACTAGTTCGTACATAACTTTCAGGGCTTGTCTCATCTCTTCTTTGCCGTCCGTCCTGGTTTGCACTGAAGTTTTCAGCTTGAAAGAAAAAAGGGCTGTCACATGAAGTCGAGTGGTATGCGGCGACAGAAAACGCACACAACGGGACACTATGAGAACTACTACCGGCGCAATCGGCCGCAAGCACACACTCGCGTACTCGCGATGATGATGATGATGATGATTTGTGGCTTTGCCCTTTGTAGCGGGTGGACACATATGGTGTGTTCTAGCCTGGGTATGAAGGAAAAAAAAAGGAAAGAAAAAGAACGACAAAAAGAAAGAGGTTACCGCAGCAGTCGCCGTGACTTCATATATTTTGACGGCGTCTGCTAGTGCTAACGTAGTTCCTAATCGGTAAAAATGAGGTGCATTATCTTCTGAGGAAGCCATAGACTTATTAAACCTAGTTTCAGGAAATTTCATTGAGCCAATGCGGCCAAAATACGAAAAAGACACATTGAAATCCGCGACGTCACCATCGGAGACGTCGGCGGGAAATTTAAAAGTGAAACTTTTGACATTGATTTTCTCATCTATTGATAAACATACGGTCGTGAAATAACCACACTAGAGTTTTCAGAGTATAATTTATCAGTCTAAACTAATTTATTGTTTCACTTTAGCGCCCCTTTAAGAAACACAAGTGCATAAATTTGCACAATGTACAACATAACTGAGTTGTCTATAATTTTTTATACTGTTTTTATAGTGTTGATATGGTGGTGCCATCTAGTTAACCAGCCTGCAAACGCTCCTTTCCGCGCGCAGTAAATTGCATAAATAGCCATCGTATTCTTTCGTAGAAGTATTCAAAATAAACACAAAACAATATCCGCAAGTTTTTAATTGTGCAGGTGCTTCTTTAGGATTGATATGTCATGGCAAGAATGACAACGTTCCAAGATGTCAGCGTTCATGTGGTTATAGGTCTCGCGGCCCAGCTTTTCCTCTAGAGTCAGTATATTAACTCTATGGGATGCTGTCTTACGCAGCCCGAAGGACCGCAATAAATAAGTGTTAAATGCGAAGCATTTCTTAGCGAACGCTGGGGGCACTTTGAGCGCTTCTATCTGCGTATCTACGTCTAGGTGCTCTCGTGATCACCTCCTTAACTTTATGTAGACCAAAATGGGACGGGAGGGTAACAAGATTGCACGAATATGACTGTCTAGTGATGCCATGAATAACGCGAAGATCATGTCGCGTACGTCGTCAAACCCTTTGCTCCAGGCACCTGTGGCACATACCCGTTTACCACGGGCCCTGGTGTACGGGTATGCGCCACAGGTGATTGACAGTTTATATCTACCCAGGAACGGATAGAACAGACACTGGTTATTTAAATGCGAGAGCGTTAAGAAAGACCGAAATCGGCAGCGTTGAACCGACAAATGCAAATAATAAAAATTAGGATCTTAGCAGGAATCAAACCAGAGTATTCTGCGTGGAAGTCAGGCATTCTATCACAGATTCACGCCATGTCCAGAAGTTGCTTTGTAAAAACACGCCATGCAGGCGTAATGGCGGGGCAACGTCAATTGTGGTTCTGGTGCTGGATATCTATTTTTATAACAAAGCAATAAACGCTACATATGTACTCCTGCGATACAGGCGTCATATCAGGTTAACGCCTGTGGTTCTGCAGTGTTGGCATTGCTTTTATAGCAGCCTAAAAAGATTACATTTGTATTCCTATGATTCAGCAAGACATATTCAAGCATTGTTCGCCCCCGGATGAATATGCTAACGAAATTTACGTATGATATTCACATCATCGCACCGTAAAGTGCACTTCGTTTCGATATACTGACCTATGTGCTCTAACGGGAGTGCTGACGTTTCGTCAGACCATAAGTTACCCTTTAAACGTCAGTGTTGTCGGCGTGCCTGGTAAGCCCACGATGTGCACACAACTATACTACACTTACGAAAACACGTCGATCCACCTGGTAACGCTTGGCTCAAAGCCATAAAATGCAGCATAGAACTGCTCGCTGACTGCTTCGCATGAAACCTTCGCATGTCCAGTGTGATCTGCCGAATTTTTTCCATTTCTCCTATTAAGCGCGGAGACCTTTAGGGGACCGACTTGTCGTCCATCCATCTCGTGTGGCGTGATCACAGTAAAGCGCTTAATACGGGCCATAATAAGGCTAGGAATGCTCAAACCTGGGTTAAAATGAACGAACAAGGTCTGAAACAATATAATTAACAGAAATATCCAAGAAGTAATCGCATTAATTAACTCAAAATCGCTTAAATGTTTCGGGAACATGGGGCTGACTCAACCTCTCCTCCTCCTCCTACGTGACTACATCGACTACATCTGATGGGGTAAACAACCTGACGGAACTCGCTGCAGACGACGTGTATGTCAACTGCCGTAACAATCAGGAAGTCGATAAAGCGCAGCAAAAAGCAGCGCACATGTCGCACACCGAGCTTGTGAATCTGCCTAACAAGATTTTACTCGTGCAGGGGAAACCCTACGTGCTTACCTCAAACAATGGCGTCATTGACGCTTTGATAAACGGAGTAGTGGGAATACGGGAATGGCTGGGTGCCCATCCGACGCACTTCCTCAGGTTTCACAGTAGTGGAGCTACCATGCGTTTTTAAATATCTCGGTAAAGTACGGCGTAATCTGAATCGCTCGTGCCCGTTGGGTGTTCAGTCCGCACGTGCGGAGAGCGCCGCACTCTGAGCGTTCGACAACGGCACGTGCAGGCTTTTCTTGAGTGCTGCGCGAAGAACAATCGATGACTGTGTCTCTCCACGTGAACACAATGGAAGGAGGAGCGAGACGTCAGCTTTGCGCCAACGTGACGCTCCGCAAGGCTGCTGCTTCGCGCACCCTCTGCCGCACATGCAGGGGGTTTCCCTGCGTGCATCGCGGGCAGGAGCACGGCTTCGCCTTGACTCCAATAGGCGGGACACGCGAGGCGCACGCGCCGCTGAATTCCCTCTGGAAAGAGAACCGCCCCGTAGAGGAATGGAAGAGGAGAGAGAGAAAAGACAGGGAGATTAACCAGATGAAGTATCCGGTTTGCTACCCTGTACTTGGAAAGGGGAAAGGGGGTGCAAAAGAATGAAAGAGAAGAAGAGTCTGTGACGACACTAGGCGACAAAACAAAGTCATGACTACAGAGCCGTCCAAATATATATACTACGCACCAACATTGTCTGTGAGCAGTCACAATTTCTCACTCAGTCAAATTTCTCGAAGAAACCGCAACGACGCCCTCATGAGTGGCTCGCGTTTTTTTTTTTTTTTTATTAGTGAAACCTACATCGCCCAAGTGGGCATTATTGTAGGGGGGTTAGAAAGGAAAAACACAGTTTTACAGTAAAAAAAATGGCACACATTTGCGCAGAAATGCCTGCGTATTCACGAAAAGCACACATCTTGTAGTGATGAACAAAAAGCATCGGCTGGAAGATCAACAACACACGCATCCAACTTATTCCATTCACGAGTAGTGAAAGGAAAAAAAAGAATTAGCGAAGACACCGGTACGACAGCTGATCTCGCGGATTTTTTTTTAATGATCATTTCTATGTGACACGTAGTATGGTCTCATCATGTATAAACTCTTGTTGATGCGAATTTCGTTACAAAAGATCGAATGGAAAAACTTTAATCGCAAGAATTTTCTGCGCTGCTCAAGAAGTTTCCATCCTAAGTTTAATCCTAAGCCAGAGCCCTAGGATTTTTTTTTTTTTTTTTTTTTTTTTTTTTTGTGAGGGCGGATTCCAAGAGAAGCCAAGCGCGCGAGAGGAGGCAGAAAGTGGACAAATGAGATTAAGAAGTCTGCGGGGACAACGCGGCCGCAGCTAGCACAGGACCGGGTTGATTAGCCAAACATGGGAGAGGTACTTGTGGGCGCAGTGATGCTGCTGCTGTTGCAGCTGCTGATAATGAGAGGGCGGTTGTCTATCTGGCCCAGTGCGGCTGAGAGGGCTGCTCTTTCGATGTCAAAGAGGGTGCATTCAAGAGAATGGATGCCGCTGCAAATGGCTATGAACCAAATGCGCAGAAGAAGAACCGGAGCAGAATTCACAAACGTTTCCGTTCGTAAGTGTTATTTACCACTGAGCAGCCGCCTTCGCTAGTGCCCCGCTAAGCTCGATGGCGCGGGTTCAATTCCCGGCCACGGTGGCCGCATTTTGATGGGGGCGAAATGCAAAGAGCACCCGTGTATACTTATATTTAGGTGCATTTTCAAGAACCCCAGGTGGCCGAAATTATTCCCGGCGTTTCATACCTGCCAGCGAAGTTCGCACTCGTGTTTCGTGTAGTTATCGGCTGCTCACTGCGACGTGTCTCCTAATGATAATCCTATCGTGGTTTTGGCACGTAAAGCCACACAAGTTATTATTATTATTATTATTATTATTATTATTATTATTATTATTATTATTATTATTATTATTATTATTATTATTATTATTATTATTATTTATTATATAGCGCAAAAGAGGGTGTTTCAAGAGGGCGACAGTTTCGATCGACATGGTAGTTCGAAAGAATAAAAATTGGCGGCGTATCTGCGTGCTTCGCTGCAAATGTCGTCTAAAGACGATAGAAGAGGCGCTGCGTGAGATATGGACGCCATCTGGCAATACGTCGGGAAACATGAGTGCTGTGTTGCGGGCTGGTAGTCCCGGCGCAGCAGCAGGCGAAGACCGGCGGTGACCAACACGACCGGCGGGGACGCCAGCCAGCCCGAACACGCGGTTTGGCGCGAAGCGCCGAAGCAGAAGAAACGTCCGCACTCAACGAGTACTCTCCACACAATCTTTTATTTACACGTCGCCTGGGTAAAACAGGAATGCCAGAGCGGCGCCCCATGGCATTCGTACAGTGCAATACGGAACCGAAACCGAAACACAACAATGAGCTCGTGCAGAGGGCACGGAGGAAGTCAAGTTTAACGCGCACTCGCATTTTCAGCGCAGCTTAAGAAACTAGGGTCTTTAGAATTACATATGTATGCATTTTCTATTAACGGAACACACCGCCTAATACTTATCTAGTGATGTTGCGCCTCAGATATGCGTAATGTTTGCTTTTTGATCGACAATGTACTCAAGTATGAACCTAGTCAGCCGTTCAAGATGGCTGGCCCTTGGGCAAGTGGTTCAACTTTGGCCGAGTGGCCAGGAGTGGCTGAATCGAGTGACGTGCCGACAAACAGAAAGACAGACAGAAAGACACACCAAAACTTCTCTGTTTAAGTATCCCAAGAAAGACTATCGTCTTTAAAAGACAACGGTCGGTATAATTAAGTGGCGCCACGCCTTTGGTGCTAGCTTCCATTAGGCTAACACAACACAACAAAGCGCCTTAATTGCTAGCTGATACAGTGGCAGTTTCGCAAGGCCCATTTTGGATTGCGTTATGTCCGCAGTTGCGTTGGAAACCGCGCCTTTGCAGCCGGTTCGTTTTCATTGTGCCGTTAGAGGTGTAATGCCGCACACAGCCTGTGGGGCACGCTGCTTCTGCAGTGTATTGAGCAATAAAAGGCAGGTGTTCGACCAATTTGTCCATCGAACGTATAGCTTTCAATGACGTCTAGGCAAGTTGCGCCCGTCCCGCCTCTCTCGAATGTCATGTTACTAATACTCTGACGAACGCTATAGCTGAGAAACAAAAACAGCGGTATGGTAGGAATTACAGCAAAGAGCACGAAAAGCGTCTGGCCAAACTTCCAAAGCGATTTCCCAATATGAAGCTTAGTCGCAGAGTAGCTGCAAAATCAGTAAGTTATGGCTGCAGTGCTCTGTCTTATAAACTGCTGGTTCATTGGTTCACTCGTTGTTGCGTGCTCAGCATAGGCGTGCGCATAGGGGAGAGAGGGGGGGCGGGGCATGTGTGGCGTCCCCCCCCCCCCTAGTCATCTTAAAGGGGGCGCCAATTCTGCTTCATACGTTTACTCCGTCAGACCTTTCACGCCATTTTTTAATGCTCAGGGCTATGGCTAAGCATTTATTTTGACGATAATGGCGACCAAAGAGTGCTGATGTTGCATCCAAAGAACTGTTCACTTTCCACCTTTAGCCCTGAAAGCCGTCAACCAATCCCAGTCCTTTGTGAGAAGCACGTCATCGCTTCATTTTCATTTTTGCATCCGCTGCGGTGAAACTTGACCCCCCCCCCCCCCCCCCCCCCTCTATGGAGGACACTGCGCCCGCCCACGGCCGCTACATAAAGTGTGTAGCGGCCGTGGCACGCCTATGGTGCTCAGTCATAATGCGACCCATGGGATCTTGTATCGAGGTATACTATCCCTCATGTGTTGACGATATAGTACAGTATTTACAACTGAACGTAAGTGACAGAGATTGTGAGTTGATGTGGTCTAATATTCCTGCAAAAGGGACACTAACTGACACCTCATACTCACGCCGATACCAAATCGCCGATTTTGTTTTAAATGTCGAGTCGCGATGTATGGCGTATACGAACGACGTAAAAGCGAAGCTTGATAGGCGGTGTTGTTTTTATGAACATTCAACGTCACACGGATCCTCCCTTCAGATCTGTGTCACTTGACGTATGGCGACGTAACGGCTGGCGACGGGGTATAGTTGACCGTTTAATGATAAACGCTAAATGTGGCCTGACAACTTGTGATCGGTTTTCCCGAGAGGAGAAAAAAAAATTGACAAACCAAGTGAAATATGTAAAGTGGGTGGTCGCTCGTCGTATTTTTTATTTTTTATTTTGTAAGAAGCCATCCCTTCTTTTTCCCTAAGAAAGGCCGAGTTTCTAAAGGACATGTCTCAGCGTAGCCTTGCCTAACTTGATAAGCTATCTGCGTAACATTGTATACTTGTTATTGAAGAGAACAGTGGTGTAACCAAGGGGGTGGACTGGGGGGTTCGATCCCCCTCCCCAGAAATTTTTACGTTATATATGTGTATATAAACGCACACACATACAAATACACATAAGGGGGTGTCGTGTTCCCGAAAAAATTTCTCGCTACGCCCCTCGAAGAGTAGTATTTTTGGTGCCGACGGCTCAGGCTGTTTTGGAAGCTGACTAGACTCCACGGGTTCGCATGTCGTGCGACGTCGAAATGTCTCACGCGTGCTGGCGTGATACGAGTGTGCGTTGACCGGCCGCTCCTCGAAACGCTGCGGCGGCGACCGCCGGGCGTGGGCATGTGAACGTCGGGGGCGCGGTCGTCGATCGCGCTGCGCGACGGGACGGAGATCCCATACAGTAACAAAAGCATATGCGCGTCCTCGGAACTGGCTGGACAAACCCGATGCACCCGCGACGAATGGAACTTGTGAATGAGTAATGAGAGAAGCGCTGACGTGTCCCAGATGCGCGCTGGTATATAGGCGTTGCACGTGTAGGGGTCATTGACGAGATTAGATCCCTTACGATGCACCCTTCCCGTCCTCTTCGATCAGAGCCCCTACATGGAAGCCTTCGAGGTCAAAACACAGGGGCGGAATTTTCTGCTGATGAACGGAGCGCAGCGACCTTGCGCCTCTCATAAGCAGATTGACAGCCGGAGATTGTTGCGCGCATCGTTATGAAACGAGATAAAAACGAGCCGGTATGAAAGACGAACGTGATTCGCGTTCGGCGCGTAGAAATTTGTGCTCTGGCGCTGACGACAACACACTGCAGTAATCGAGAAACTTCACTGCAGACAAATTATAGGTGGGTTTCGGAACGCGCTACGTAGCAGGTATTGTACACGAACGTATGCAGCGAATTGCGATTACATACCATGATAGTGAGCTGGCGCAGTCCGCCCCGAGTTCCCTTGCATATGTGTAGGGATGGAGAGTGACCCCACAGCGCCATGCAAGCGCCAACATTTGCATGAGAAAGAAACAAGTAACTAAGCCCTATACGATCGCAATAACGCTAAAAAAATGCGTAGTGACATTGTAGTGGTTTTAATTAGGTTGCCCTGTGCACCGCCGATCGATGCTCCTCAAACTTGATTACCCGCCACGGTGGTCTAGTGGTTATTGTGCTCGACTGCTCACCCGAAGGTCGCGGGATCGAATCACGGCCGCGGCGGCTGCATTTTCGATGGAGGCGAAAATGCTTGAGGCCCGTGTACTTAGATTTAGGTGCACGTTAAAGAACCCCAGGTGGTCAAATTTCCGGAGCCCTCCACTAGGGCATCCCTCATAAACAGATCGTTGTTTTGGGACGTTAAACCACAGCAGTTATCCTCAAACTTGAGTGAAACAAGGCAAGAAGAGAATGCAATTTACGTATACTGCCCGATTTCATCGTTCCTGTTGTTTTTTTTCTTGTCAGAGATGCCAACAATGGAGCAAAAACAAGTCACGCTCGTGAATGTACACGCATGCCTGGAGGAGTTATGAACATCGTGCGTCCACTGAAATGGACATGGCGACGCCGCGACGAAAGTAACCGCGTGAAACACTTTCGACGTGGTTCCCACTTAATATCTCAGACTCGCTTCGGGAACTCACGTGTACATAGATATTAATTAAACTGTTTCGAAGTATTGTACGGGCGCTACATTGCTCATTTCTACTAAATTCCTGACACTTTGCAAAATAGTTACTGCCCATGCGCGAGCAAATATATTTTCCAAGCGAACAGCCTCGACCACAGACTAGCAGAAAAAACTATTTTGTTCCATTCAACGCTCGTCCCTGCCTTTCCTTTCTTTCATATCTCCCTCTCATTCTCTACACCACAGAGCTTACTATATGAGGTGTGACATTCCCCCAGTAATTTTTGAAAAGTCTTTGTGCTTGTCACTAATCTCGTTAGTGGGGATGGTAATCGCCGGGCGGATTCCAAGGGCGGACGTATCGGCCACCCGAAACGCACCACGAAAGCGCGGACAATTTAGAGGTGGTCCTTTTGGTGTGCCAGCGAACGCCGGTTGTGGTCCAAAGACCGAGTCAGAGCCGAGAGTCGATAACACAAACGAAATATATTCTCAGTTAAGGCAGTACAAACATCACAAATACATGCACGCTCGGCTGATACCAGTTACAACTTCACAGTATAACTCAGATGGTGTTAACACAACGGGAACTAAACAAACAGATCACGCGCTACAAATGCAATCTCATGCATTACAACTATTCAAGAACAGTTAAAGTCCTGAATATTCAACCGCGTATCCAGTCCACAATTCTTGGACGGTACTTGAATGCTTCTCTTCCAGGAAACACTAACGCTAACTCCAGCGCTGATTGTCGTTGAGTTCCCTCCTTACGTCGTCGAGTCCCGAATGGTTCTCTTCCAGGAGACAATCACGTAACTTGTCACTGCTCACACGGCGTCGTCATCCGATTCTTCCAGATCGACGATCGACTGTATCTCCTCTCCCCCTGGTTCCAGAAGCGTCGGGAGTGTTCGCCGGCGTGCAGCACAGCCAAGGCTAGGGAAAGATTGAGATTTCTCTCGCCGGTTCTACTCGCGGCGGCGTCACTCGGCGTCGCGTCATGCTTTCCTTCTTGAAAGTTCCAGGCTTTGCCGGGCGTTTGATCTGAGACTGCTAGTGGGCGAGGAGGATGCGGCGCGTCGGCGTCTTTTGATACTTGTTTTTTCGTTGCTCGCGCTTCTTGGGCGAGCGGCTGGCGCCGTGCTATCCCGCTGCCGTTTGAAAGTGGCCGCGCGCGCGCTTTATTGACGCGCTCGTTTGTGACAGTGGTGCACGCGCACCTTTGCCGGTATTGTGCAGGGGTGGACGCGCTTAGGAGGGGAAAAGTATTTTGCGGACAAGAGTTTTCGTGCGGAAAATAATCTTGCAGGAAAGCCAACTTACAGATTTTTTACAAAGTGTCAATTCCTTTATACCTAGTTGTGTTAGCTTGTCGTTGCCGGAAACTTTCTGAAAGGGATACTTGTGTATGCCTGACGGAACAAATCCTGGGGAAAGGACAGATCTGAATTACCGTTGCAATACATTGGTACATGTATTTATGCGAGTGATACATATGCGGGTGGTATGTACACGGGATTGTCATTTGCGAGTGCCTCGACAGCCAGTGATTTTGTGTCGACCTGTGAGACGAAGATATGCAATCATGAGATTGCTTTCTCTGCAGTCTTAACTCGTAGGCAATGTAATATGCATTGGCTAAAAAAGTGAAATTTAATTTCAACTTCAACGTTTACGCCACGCGTTTAACTTGTGAGGAATAACACCTTGAAAATATTACTGTACATTGATCCACCCTAAAAGCGAATATCCCATTCCTTTTTTTTTTTCTTATAGTATTGCGCGTACTTGAACAATGACGTTTTCTATACACAGATTCCGCGTGGCCTCAACAGCTGCTATTTCCGAAGGATCCGAACCGCAGCGTGCCTGGCCTGTGGAGAGATCTACGCTGTCTGCGTTGCCTATAGCTTTCGACACGTAAGTGCACGTTTGGCTATAGTACTTATACAATTCGCATATGTGCGCCAGCACCGTGCAACACAGAGTACATATATAAGTGTGCTATCGTGTACGAGCTGTCTTGCGGACACCGTCGAAGTGTTTGCTGTATACATGAGAAGTGGCTATGTTACCTCATCTAAATCGGTTAACGTGCGTTTGACTGTGCCCCTTTTCGGTTCGCGCAATGCAAAACATTTGAATGATCTGGACACGTGAAAGAAGAGAAAGTTCGCCGAGAGGAAAGCGCCGGCGCACGATCTCGGACTTCTCGGCGATTTTCGTTCCCGTTTTTCCTTTTTTTTTTTTAGCCACGTAATATACTTGCGCGGCTTTTGAGGAAAAGGTTTATCAGGCCGTGTCTAGGAAGTGGTGTTATCACCTTTTAATTCGTCGTCGCCGTTGAGCTTATCAGGATTATATAAACATCAGAACGCAAGGAGTGTTCATCAGTGTAGTGAAAGAAGCCCTTTGTCCAAGACCCAGGGCCTCGCTCATTCTGCAGAGCGCCGTGACGTCATCATCCTCTCCACACCTCACTGTAATTACATGCCTGGCACGTGGCGTACGCTGGTATCTGAGGGGATCTGCATCTTCGCCGTCGACTTAAAAGACGCGCTTCCTTTCCACGCTTGTTCCGAGCCTGCCGGTGTTCGCTGCCAAAAACCTTCACCAAGTAGCGAATGCGTCAAAGTGCATCCCCTGTCGTAAACAGTACAAAAACGAAAAACAACACGGGGAAACAGCGGAGTTTCATACGAGGGGCGACCGAGGAGGAAGCTGAGCTGCTGGAGGTGGCGCGAGCCCCGGTGCATGCTCTATTCTGGGGCGACCACACCGCTCGAGCGGGGCTAAAAATTTCGCGCGCGGCCGCCGTTATAGCAAGCTAGCTGGTAAGATGCGACGGTGCTGAATAGAACCGAGACCCGTTGCTGCCCTTGCGAGCTTATACATCGCCCGCTCGCGTTAGACACCGTGGCGGCGGCAGCCCGCGGAACACGCCCCTCCAACGCCGTTCGTCCTCGGCCTCCGGCGAAGCGCGCGCGCTTTGCTTTTTGCCCGACGCATCATCGGGCTTTGCTTGTTGTCGGGACCTTGCATGCTCGCTCGAGAGGAGATTCCGCTCCCGCGAAGGTTAAGAGCGTATATGTGTCTTCTTCGCACCTGGCCTCCCGAGAGCCCGCAGTTAGCAGAGGCGGAGAGTCTGTCGCTTTTGTTCTTGTCATATACGTTATGTATGAGGAAGATAGGGGTGAATTGCGTTAGCGCGCCAAGTAAAAAAAAAGTGCGACAGGCGCTGCCTTGATGACGCACGGGTTATTGCGGTTCGTCCTTGGTGTCGAGTGCAACCTTCCCTATAGTAACGCAGGCATGCGGGTGTCACCGATCTGCCAGCTCGTACCGATCTTACGAGATGGCAAGATTGTAATGAAATTATATCCCGCTACTAAGCCTCACCACGTATAGGGTATACCTAGGAAGGGAGAGAGAGAAGAGCAAGAAAATTCTTGGAGGCTAATCAGACACGCATCCGATTTACTACCCTGCACTGGGTAAGGATAAAAAGAGGTAAAGAGAGAGATAGAAGAAAGCAGAGCATAGTCTCGCGCACAGTTCAAGGCAATTTTGTCCAAAAGCGTTTGCAGATACCTGTCATCTTCTAGTACACGAGCGACGTCTTCGTTGTTGTCAGTGCCACCGACGCAGTGGTCGTGTTCCAAGAATGCTGGCTTCCGAAATCGGTCTTGCCTGCAGCCGACTTAATAATATGGGGAGAGAGCAGTGCCGTATGTCCATGGAGAGAACAAGCTAACACGACGCGTTCACTGGTTTCTTCGGTTCCGCTGGAGTTGCTTGCGTCAGCCGTTCCTTAATATGGGCCGTTTCCGAACAGTGGTGAACGAGGCTAACATTCAGTTTTCTTTTTACCCAGCTGGTAAACATGGTGAATTTAATGGGCCTAAATTTTATACTCCACCTAGTCGAACTCTATATTCCGAAAACGTATACGCCTCACCTGGCTCTTTGGCGTTAGTCACGCTCAACGCTACGTTTAACTGCGCAACTTTCATCCCTTTGTTTGGAAAGAAGAAGCTGGCGGAGAAAATTACTACATGCAGGGGCGTAGCCAGAAATTTTTTTCGAGAGGTGGTTCGACCGCCCTTTATTTACGTGTATGCGTGTATGTATGCTCATACAAAATGTAAAAATTGGAGGGGGGGGGTTGTACCTCCCCCCAAACATCCCCTCTGGCTGCGCCAATGCGTATACATGTATGCAAGCCTATAAATTCACCCATAATATCATCTTCCTTCATTTCTCGCTTTCGTCTATTCTGAAAGAGTTAGAAACGTCAGACGCGTTATCAGGCTACTCGAGCAATCTTTTTGAAAAAGTTGCGCTTGGTGTGCGAGATTCCGGCCTAGTTTGTTCGCTGCCACTAAGAAGACAGGCAACCTTTTACGGCATCGATGTGGTCGCTCGCCTAGGAGGCGCGCGACGTTTCCCTCGAGGGCGAGGCGTATTTGTTACGTGCCGCAGTGCAGCAGCAGCAGCAGCAGTGTGTCGCCTCGTCGACCGCCCATCAGGTACACGAGGGCGCATGTGGGAAGCGTTGCTGTGCTCTCGGGGCTGTCGGGGCGAAAGAGATATGGGCGCGGCGCGCGAGCACACAAGCAGGCCTGTAGCTGCGGGCCTTTGCTTCGCTGCTGATTTCTTTCGATGGCGACCTCCGATGAAGCGTTCCTTGGAGGCTAGGCTAAGACGAGCTCGGCACGACCAAAGCGGAGCCCGCGGGGGGCGCCCGAGACAGCCCGGGGTCCTAAATGAGGAAGACGGCACCCCTTGACCCCGTCATTCGAGAATGGGTGCACCATCCGCATAGTGTGCCAGAGGTTCTATTAAAGATGTGCCCCATACTTGCCCGGCTTTGGGATACGGTTATCGAACTGCAACTCTTATTTTATCTGTACGGACTCTATCCGCGGTAATCTATGTGACCACCATGTACGTATTGGAATCTGCCCTTTGGACTCTGCTAATTCTTTATACGCCACATATCGTATATGTACATAGTGCTTCTGATTATTTTTCTTTCTTCTTGCTTTATTCATTCTACTTTCTCTTGTTTTTGCGTGTTTTTTTTTTCAATACTACTAGCATGTTGATGGGACAGCCGGCTCTAACGTAGCCTATACCTTCCCATGTTTTTTTTTTTTTTCGTATGTAAATGAAAACTAAAACTTTTTACGAGAAAGCGGAGAGAGTGAGAGAGGCTATGATGAAAGCTCTAAGTACGCGGCGAAATGTCAGACGTGTTGCGTCAGTTGATGAGTGTGAACGAAAGCATTAATAATAACTGTTGGGGTTTTTACGTCCCAAAAATGACGATATCATTGAGAGACGCCGTAGTGGAGGGCTCTGGAAATTTCGACCTCCTGGGGTTCTTTAACGTGCGCCTAAACCTAAGCCCCACAGGCCTACAGCATTCTCGCTTCTATCGAAAGTGCGGCTTCCGCTGCCGGGATTCGATCCTGCGACCTTCGGGTCAGAAGTCAAGCACCATAAGCAGACACGCGGCTGGTGTGAACGAAAGCAGCAGCTAAGTGTCTTGGAGGTGAATGCCACATTACACTGCATCTACAGTGCGCACATTTATTTTGCACACACGTGTACAAATGATCTTACAGCATCAATTCACTCGAATTGTGTAAACGTTTACACACATATATAAGGTTTATACAAATGCAGCACAGTTCACCGCAATCCGAGGGGACAGACACAGTTGCAAGGCTGTGCATGTTCTGCCTCGATCGTTCCATGGTTATTGTTTGCGTGGCAGCGCGACTGCTTTGGACTGTTGGCGGTTTAAAAAAGATTCAGTGAGAGGTTAGGCGGGCAGTACAGACGAGACCAATAGTTGAAAGTTGAATGGCTTTGTGTCACCGCTTCATTTATATTCTCCTATTTTTTTTTCGCTCTAAGCAAATGTTCACTGTCCGAAATAGCAAGAACTTCACATGTGTATAAAAAAATACGAGAGCAGGCACTAAGCTACAAATATAGCTTAGTGTCCACCTCCCTACTGAAATTTTTCAATTTTGCATAGAATATATACGCGCTCACATACAATCCCAAGCAAGAACGCACATAATATTGGTTGAACACCCCCCGAAAAAAATTTCTGGCTACGCCCCTGCTGGCGACCAATAGTATACGTGGTTACCCGCTGAATTGGAAGCGCCATGGCTTAACAGAGTCGGGTTGCCGTGGGACCCGTGCCCCGTGAGCTTTTGTTGCCGGGCTGTATACAGTACATCCGGTGAATGTGTTTCATTGTCTCGTAATCTAGGTCGAGCGGCCGGCCACGTAATTCTACCGTCGTTTCCTGAAGGTTTCGTCTCACGCTCGATGACGGTCTCGGCTGAAAGCTCTATACGGATATTTTAGGAGGACCGGCAGGACAGGTCCGGCGGCCAAAGAACCGCGTCTTCGGGCCCGGCGGTCCACGCGACCGTGACGAGCGCACGTCGCAGGATTGGCCGGATTGGCGCTGTCTCGCTGCGGCCACCTCGCACACACATCTCGCCATTTCCTCCCGCGTTCCGCACCAGTTGCGTCGTCGCCTTTGCTTGTAACGGTGCGTTTGATTATCACGCCTTTCGTCTCCCGCCATACGGCATCGCGCGCGCGCATTTTGGTTGCCGCCACGCTGTCTTTAATGACGCTCGTGCACCGTGCAATCGCACATCGCGGAAACTGCATGAGACCTGCTCATCCGAGAAACGCCGTCGCGAATATATTCGGACTGCGAGGCGATTGCACGCCGACCCGCTTTTAAAGCGACGCGTCCGTGTGCCGACCTCGTTTCGTTTGAGAACATTGCTCTACGAGCTGTGCGAAATAAGTGCTGTCTGGTATGTTGTGGTCACTCTCTCTCTCTCTCTCTCTCTCTCTCTGTATATTCACGGCATGTATTGCAATGCCATCGGAAATGTGCATTCCGTTTTGAAGATCTGGAGCTCGATCCAGGTGAGCCCTTTCGAACCAGCGTGAAATTGTGGTGGACGGAGCCGATTGATGTTTGCCTGAATGCATTTTGGAACGAAAGAAGAGCTTGTGGATCGGTCGTCCTCTGGTAGCTTATCGCTGGAAATGACCACTCAAAATGAGGTGTGCAATGAGTGCACAATTCGTAGACTGCGACGCTTGGCGGGCATGCATGGACGTTCACGTGCCCTGCAGTTGAAGCAGTAGAGCGTAGTCGAAAAAATTGACGTCATTACACTCTTGGTTTCCGCAGAGGAGTTCTTTTCTTGCCTAGTCATGGTTCGCAAAGCACCGCGATTATTTGTATGGTCTGACGGAGGACTTGTCCTGTCAAGGTCCGGCGCGGAGCGGTTACGGTGCTCGGCTGCTGACCCGAAGGTCACGGGTTCGACCCCGACCGCGGCGGTTGCATTTCGATGAAGGTGAAATGCTAGAGGCCCGTATACTGTGCTATGTCAGTGCACGGTGAAGAACACCAGATGGTCGAAATTTCCGGCGCCCTCCACTACGGCGTCCTTCAAAATCACATCGTGGTTTTGGCACGTTAAACCCCCGATAATATTATTATATTACTTGTCCTGTCAACTGCACCCAACAGATCGCAACACTGGTGTGAAATAGACAGCTGGACAACGGGAAAACGAATGCGAACGAACACGAACAACAGGCACCACCAGGTGGTACCTGATGGACTAGACTGCTCTGGTCTTTTTTTTTTTTTATAAAACGCCAGAGCAGTTTTCTGTGTACCAGAGACAAGAGAGTCCTATGTACTGTTACAGCTAGCCTACAGTAACCTTGCACTTTGACTTGCTTCCACGACATGAAATATCGTTCACTTTCACGCATAATTGCTTTTTTTTTTCTTCAAAGCATTCAATTTCGTTTGTACGCCTTCACTCTGGCCTTGCGATCATTGAAACGCTTAATAAAACGCCTTCACTCGAAGCGACAATATAATTGTTTTCACTGTCGCAGCTGCTTGTTTACGTGTACCTTTCAAATCATTGCAGCTGTACGCATGTATTGCTTGCCCCAAGCTGCCCTCCACGGCAACTTGTCTTTAGCCGAGACATTGACAACGGGATACCAAACAGCACCGTCAGGACAGCTGCTCTATACGGTCCCTTGAAGCGGGACCCGTGCCTATATACGTCAAGACATCTGGCGATATTCATGTCCACTTTGTTTTAAATGCATGCGCAGATAATTTCTCAAGTTACGGAAGCATTTGCGCAACGCATCCAACTGCGAGGTTCCTGTGTGAAACCGACACTGCTCCGAGGCAACACAGCGGGGAGACGTCCTTTGATTTCCTCTCTGTTTCTGGAAGGCCGATCACTATGTACATGCTCTATATACTGATAAATATAGCGGGGGGGGGGGGGGGGGGGTGATGGATCAGCTGCCTTGGCGCGTGCCTTGAGTGCAGCGATCCTTCTTGGTTATCTATACCATCGGCCACCAGACTTCTTTCCGCCGGCAAAGGTTGTGCCAGAAAATTACTATATCCTAAAACAGCGTAATCCGTCATTTGTATTCCTTCTATCGAACTTTTATTTATTCGCCTTTTTTTAATCGTCGTCCCTATATATAGTCCCGCTTGTTGCACTTTGCGCTGGAAAATACGAAAAATCAAGATAGTGACGATTATCGTTGATCGCCATTTCTCGCGGCGTTATAGAGCACCTTTTCCACCTCTTTCTAAAAGAGCAGTCAGGATCTAATTTGCGTTTTCAAAACATTTTTATGCAGGTGGTGGTTCCCTATCGCTGCAAATGTTGGTATACCGAAAAATTCGGCAGATCCCACGTCTTGTGAGAGTCCGTTTAATGCGAAGCAGTCAGCTAGTACTTCTATGCTGCATTTTATGGCTTTGACCCAAGCGTTACGAGGTTGAGCGACGTGTTTTTGTACGTGTAGTAGTTGTGTGCACATCGTGGGCTTACCAAGCACGTCGACAACACTGGCGTTTAAAGGGTAACTTATGGTGGGACGTAACGTCAGCACTCACGTTAGAACACATACGTCAGTTTTACCGAAACGAAGTGCACTGTACGGTGCAATGATGTGATATCTACGTAACTTTCGTTAATGCATTCCTCCGGAGTAGAGCAACTGCTTGAATACAGCTTGCTTAATCATAGGAATACAAATGTAATGTTTATTAGACTGCTATAAAAGCGGAGCCAACACGGGAACCACAGACGTTAACCTGACATGACGCCTGTATCGTAGGAGTACATATAGTGTTTATTGATGCCTATAAAATTAGAGAGCCAGTACCACAACCACAATTGACGTTGACCAACATTACGCCTGCATAGGGTGCTTATCCAAAGCACTTTCTAGACCTGGCGTGGCTCTGTGGTAATGTATACCTGACTGCCACACAGAATGCTTGGGCTCGATTCCTGCTGGGATCCTATTATTAAATGCGAAGTATTTCTTAGCGAACCTCAGGCACTTTGGCCGTTTCTATCTACGTATCTATCTATCTATCTAGCCGCCTACGTCCAGGCGCTCTCCTGGTCCTCTCCATAACTTGTAATAACCAAAATTGGCGTAGCAGGGGATCAGTGTATGACGAACACGATTCACTGGTCATGACATGAATAACGCAAAATACATGTCGCGTACGTCATGAAACCCTTTCTCTCAGTCACGTGTGGCACATACCCGTAAACTAGAGTTAATGTTATGTGGTTATGTGGCACAGGTTATACAGAGTCTCAAACGACATAGTAACCGCGATTGACATGCGAGTAAAATCATAATAATTGTTGACGTTTTATGTCCGAAAACCACGATATGATATGAGAGACGCCATAGCGAAGGGCTCCGGAAAACTTGAACATCGGGTATTCTTCAACGTGGACCGAGATCGCACACAACACGGGCATCTGGCCTCCATCGAAACGCGACCGCCGCTGCCGGGATCGAACCTGCGACCTTCGGGTCAGCAGCCGAGCACCTTAACCGCTGCACCACCGCGGCGGACGCAAGGAAAGTCAGGAAACTAAGACAGAGCACCCCTAGAAGACGCTCAACTATCATCCACTCGTCCACGTGGTCCGCAACGTGGACCACGTGGATTACGCAAAAATCGGCGTCAATGCTTCTTGCAATAAACCTGCCGAGAGAACCAGGCCTCTCATCATTACCGGTGGCTTCAACATTGATTTATCAAAACCACGCTTGGTCCTCATACTGCGTGAAAGACGGCTTGGATGTGGACAGGGCATCAAAACACCTCGCTGCTACGTCCAGGAGAGGAGGCATCATAGATCATGTCATCGTAAGAGGCATCCAGGATTTCCACCAGCTGCACTATACCTCGCACATCACTACACTTAGACTCCTCATAGCCGCGATCACGAAAGGATCCGATTCACAAGTCCGGTCTAGCTGCTGGTGTTCACTGTTCACGGTGATGATGACATTGTTCAAGAACTAAGATCATGTAATACACATACACACGGGTTCGTGAAACGTGTCGCGTTCTCCGTCATAACGGACAAGTAAGCATAACAACTGTGACTGAAACGTACGTGCAGTGCGCCTGCGCGTGCCACTCGGCTGTGTATATATCTATAGACTCCAGAATGAAGCTTAGTTGCGAGTAACGCCTGTCCTGTGCATCTGTGTTCTTTCGTTGTCCTGATTGGATTCGCGCTATCCAGTATTGAAGAATATAAGCACTACATATCAGCTTACCGTGTCTGGTGTTGGTAACACCCACGTTGCTGTTGCCATCGTTGCGCAACTGCAAACAACTGGTTATATAATGCATATGCGACTCTTAAACATATGAGTGTGTGTATACCACTTTCATATTTCGTGATTCCGTAACGTTTCGCTCAATATGAAAAATTACGCCACAGTCACGATCCCGCGCATGCTTCGCATAACATCAATTCCCACGGTACGTGGGATCTGCCGATTTTTTTCTTCTTTGCACTCTTCGGGTCAACGCTGCCGATGTCGACTTTCTTAACGCTCTCGTATTTAAATGGCCGATGTCTCTTCTCGCCATTCCTGCGTAGGTATAAACTGTCGATCACGGCGCGTACACAGGCCCATAGCCAGGAATTTTTTTCGGGGGTAGAAGGGGGGGGGGAGCACTTGCTGAAAACCTTGACTATTTAAGAAAAACACCTATTAAATGCGGAGCATTTATTACCGAACCCAATGCATTTTGCGCGTTTCTATCTATCTATCTATCTATCTATCTATCTATCTATCTATCTATCTATCTATCTATCTATCTATCTATCTATCTATCTATCTATCTATCTATCTATCTATCTATCTATCTATCTATCTATCTATCTATCTATCTATCTATCTATCTAGCCCTATCTAACCGCCTACGTCTGGGTGCACTGGTGATTGCCTCCTTAACTTGGTGTAGACTAAAATTGGCATCGGGAGGGTAAGAGGATTTCACGAATATGACTCTCTGGTCATGGCATAATAACGTGAAATTCCTGTCCTGTACGTCGTCAAACGCTTTCCTCCAGACACACGTGGTACATACCTGTTTACCTCAGGCCGCGACATACGGGTATGCGCCTCAGGTGATTGACAGTTTATAACCGAAGAACGGCGAGAACGGACATTGATAAATTATATGCGAGAGCGTTAAGAAAAACCGAAATCGGCAGCGTTGACCCGACGAATGCAAAGAATAAAAATTAGGATCCAAGCAGGAATCCAACCCCAGCATTCTGCGTGGCAGTCCGGTATTCTACCTCGGAGCCACGCCAGGTCAATAAACTGGTTTGGAAAAACAGCCTACGCAGGCGTAATGTCGGGGCAACGTCAATTGTGGTTGTGGTGCTGGCTATCTAATTTTACAAGAAAGCAATAAACACTACATATGTACTCCTATGATACAGGCGTCATGTGAGGTTAACGTGAGTGGTTCCAGTGTTGGTTGCGCTTAGCAGTCAAATAAACATTACATATGTATTCCTATGATTCAGCAAGCTATATTCAAGCGTTGCTTGACCCCGGAGGAATACGCTGAGGAAAGTTACGTACGATATTCACATCATCGCACCGTAAAGTGCACTTCGTTAGGATAATACTGACGTATGTTCCCTAACGTGAGTGCTGACGTTACGTCAGACTGCAAGTTACCCTATAAACGCTAGTGTTGTCAACGTGCCTGGAAAGGCCACGATGTGCACACTACTACTGCTCTTACAAAAACACGTCGATCCACCTCGTAACGTTTGGTTCAAAGCCAAAAAACGCAGCATAGAACTACTCGCTGACTGCTTCGCATGAAATCGATTCCCACAAGGTGTGGGATCTGCCTAGTTTTTTTCATTATATATTTTTGGTAACAACACCTACCTCACCAATATTTCGACGGGGGAGGAGGCCTGTGCTCCTAGCCCATCCCACCCTGACTACGGGCCTGCTCGTACACCACGGCCCGTGGTATACGTGTATGTGCCACACGTGTCTGGAGGAAAGGGTTTGACGACGTACGCAACAGGATGTTCACGTTATGTATGTCATGACCCGACAGTCATATTCGTCAAATCATCTTACGCTCCCATGCCAATATTGGTCTACACCAAGTAAGGAGGTGATCACGAGAGCACCCAGACGTAGGCGGTTAGATAGATAGATAGATAGATAGATAGATAGATAGATAGATAGATAGATAGATAGATAGATAGATAGATAGATAGATAGATAGATAGATAGATAGATAGATAGATAGATAGATAGATAGATAGATAGATAGATAGATAGATAGATAGATAGATAGATAGATAGATAGATAGATAGATAGATAGATAGATATAAACGCTCGAAGTGCCCAGGGTTCGCTAAGAAATGCTTATCATTTAATAGGTGCTGCGTAAATTGAATTGTCACGGAAGTTAATAATTATCATCCGCCTGAAGCTCACACAAACCTTAAAAGGAAGCCAGGGTCCGCATTTTGCAAGATATTTTCTGTTCCCTTCGATTCTGTTCACTTCCTATCGCTCGTCGTAACAAGTTTCGGCCAAATGTCGAAGGACAAAAAAAAAAATCTAAAACGAAAATAATCTTTACGTTGCTCGCCCTCGGGTCTTCATACGTGCTTCCGTCAAAGGTAAACGATAGCGAATCTACTTAAGCATTTATCTAATCGTGTCTATACGTATTTTTGTTTGACAACGTTTTTTTTTCTTCTTCTGGTGAGACTTGATATAGATTACGAGACATCATTTTTCTCGCGCACGAATTTATTGCACAGCAGCGCAATTTCAGCTGTTAATCTGAGCCTTTCAAGGTGACCTGTACGTTCTTTAGCAGCATGTAAGAGCGGCACATTATCGTGGAACTTGTTTGCGCCGAGCTTGCGCTGCCACAGTGGCGTCGGTCAATCAAGGAACTCGTGCGTTCTTTAACGCAGGCGCCCCCCTGGAGCTTGCCTATTGCACGACACATTTGACATACGTCACACGACGTGATGCGCCCAGCTTTCTGCTGTGCCCTGTTCCAACGCTCTCTTAATTCTTTGCGACTCGCCTTCGTTCTCTTACGCAGTGGTGACGTATCGATCGATATCACAGTCTCATGTTAGTGTTGCCCGCCCTCTCGCTGCTCCTTTCCCATTCACACGGTCTAAATGAGGGCGTATGCACAGCTCGTGTACTCGTCCCCTTTTCGTTTCGCATCACCGAAGCCGCGATAAGACGTGCGTATACATAGAACTGCCTTGCACAGTCTTGATGATACCGGCTGCGCTGTGCTATACGATCGCAGTTTCATTTGTTCTGAGCCGGAGCGGGCCAATCGGACATAGTGCATCGAGGTCAAGCGCTTCGATATTATCTGTAGTAGTTTCTCGCATCCAAAATGCTTCGTTTTGTAACGATGCGCAAAGAGGTTTCTGTGTAGCTTCATTGCTATTCTTTTTCTATTTCAACCTCACGAGTTGCAAAAGAAATCCCCACGTTTTCGCGCTGTTTATGACGAGCTTTACGTCTAGCGAGAGTGAAGGTTTTTAACACGAAAGTGTTTTATGCCGGGGTCCACCAAGACTTTCATGACGTATTTCCGTCACGGAAATACGTCATACGAAAACTTTCCGTCACAGGAGTCGAACTCATGCCCTCTCTGTTCGCTACGATGGATGGCGGGCGTTTAGGCCACTGAGCTACCGCCAAACACATAGCGGAGGCTATATGAACGCGCCTTTTATCTTTCACACTTTCCTCTCACAGTGTTATTGGATGGATGGATGGATGGATGGATGGATGGATGCTATGAGCGTCCCCTTTATAACCGGGCGTTTACATTTGTGCCACCAGGCTGGAAAAAACACCCGCCGTTGCTACGACCGTCCCATTCGGCGCGTTTGCAATAGAAGTGTCAACGCTTTAACACACCGCGAGGTGGTGGCTTTCGCCCAAGCCTCGTTCGTAGCATCCATCCATATAGAAAAATAGCTCTCCGACGCTCGCCTGGCTGTCGTACCGCGTTCCCCGCTCGCCTTGTGAGAAGTAACGGCCAGGCTAGAGGGAAGACACGACGCGCGTAGCGTTTCTCTTCGCGTTTCACGACGCTTTGAAGGAGTTCATATCGAGTACCCGTGTTTATTATGTGCTTGATGATGCCATATTTGCGCGGGATTCATCATATGCGGTGTCCACGTATATTTTAGGAACTTCAGCTACCGCAAGGGTTAAATCATGATCATGGGCGTTAGTGGTCGGTACGAAGATGTGCTACTAGGCGTCAACGTGAGTGTATCCACATCAAGCGTTGCTATATCTGCCAAACAACAGTAGACATTGTACGAGCTCTCATGTACCAAAGCCCTATAAACAATCAACTACTTCTGGGACGACACGTTTGACTTTCGTGTTATACCGATTCCTATGACAGAGGCATCATCCATCTTTTTTTTAGTGCTGTGGTAAAGTCGTTGAAGCTGTGTGTGAAATATCGGTTGTATACAGAGAGCCCGCGAAAAACGCGAATGTCTTCCTAGATTCTGCTTCGCGCACGATCGTGCATACGAAAAGTACCATAGAGAACGGTGAAAAATCGTTGTGCTAAGAAGTTTTAAGACCGCCTGCGTGTTTCTCGTGTTTTTTTTTTTTTTTTTAACGCTTGCGCGAATTCTAGCTCACGTCGAGCAGAGACGCGAAACCGAGCGAGCAAGTGAGCTCAGGGTCGAATGCCAACGTGCGTGCTGCATGCAACGCGAATTCATCGCAACAGCGCCGTGGATCGCAACATGTCGGCGACGGGGGGAAAACAGTGCGGCACGTTTCCCGGCGCCCTTGGCCGGCTCGGCCCTTTCGCCGTTTCAGCGAGTCGTTGTAAGAAGTCGGCGAAAGACGCTGCGCAAAACATTTCCGCGCACAGGTGCGAAGGCTGTGACCCACGGCAGCCGACGACCAACTTAAACAGGGTAAAAAGAAGAGATAAAAAGCGCCTAGGTCTTTCTTCTTTTCTCTTTAAATGCAGGCACAAAGGCATGGAAGGCAGACAAACGCGATGAAGGCGCCGACGTACGGCCTGGCACTCGACGACGTGAAAACGACTCACAAAAGATGTCAGACGGCGCGCGCTTCGTCGTGAGACGCGCGCTCTCGGTTCTTTTTCTCTGCGAGACGCACCCGTGCGCCCAGAACAACGGCAGCTAGCTACTCGCCCTCCTCCACCCGTCACCCCCGCCTTCGTCTATATGGAAGACCCCGAAATGAGATCCCTTTCTGTTCTTTTGTTCGCCAAGTCGACGACGACCTACAGCGCGCACATAAACGCATTCGGCGGGGAGTTCTGCCCGCATAGCCTGCCTCGTGCGGTTGCAGTTTTCTCTTCGTGTAAAGCGCACGACTGCATATGCGATCTGTGTCCCGTATGACGTTAAGCCATTGTGCGCGGCCACGTAGCAGCTATAGCGTATACGCGTGCCAGCGCTGATCATTGACCTTGTTCCGGGACTGCATTCTCGAACCCCACACCCGAAGTGCCTCATGTTTTGTCTGCTCTTTCGTGCTGAACCGTGCCTTTATTGTGCGCCTCCTGTTTCAGGTCAGGGAGAAGAAATTTGCAGAAGCCACGGTGCAGGGTCGCGCCAGTATCGTGCCCGTTTCGTCTTCGCTGGAGAAGGAATGATACGATACGAATCTCTCTGTCTCGGCTCAGCGTCAACCGCTGTCGGTCGGAAACGGCTCACGAGGGCAGTAGAGCTGCATTATAGTACATTCTAGTATAGAGCTACCTCGACATAACATTGTGAACAATGCGCGCTAGTCCGTAAAAATTAATCTCTCCTGCAAGCGCGGGCCGAAAAAAACCAACAAGGATCAAAATTTTGAACACCCGTCGTTCCTAGGATTATCTTCAATTGTAGTCCAACGTGGTCACCTTCCGCTTATCGAAAAGTTGAAATACCTCGCTGGAACGCCTTTTCTCTGACCTTCTTTTCTTAAATGAAATAAAAGGCATTTCATAGGAGAGAGAGAGAGAGGGAAGTTAATGTGGAGTCATCCCTGCTTCAGGTTACGAGGACTGTGGCGCGGACCACTAACACTTCTCATGAAAATGCTCGATTAAATGCGATTTTCAAAACACATGATCTCTGACTCCCCCAACTAACGAGCGGTCTACCTAGGATGGGACTGCATGGGACTATATAGGGAGCATCCGGTAACGCTGTAATAATAATAATAATAATCAATCATCAATCAATCAATCATTTATTTAACGTGCCCAGGAACAACCGTAAGGTCTTTGTGCAGGCGCACGCAAAAAAAAACAATAAAATAAACTATACAATACAGACAGTCTTCAGAAATAAAAAGAGCAAATACACGTAGACAAAGAGAAATGAACACAAAAGGGGAGGAGTAAAATAAGACAACACGAGAAATATTGAAGGGGAATGAAAAATTAGATTGCATATATACAACTATGCGGAAAGACGGAGAAGGGAAGACTTTGTACATTGTGCCACACTATGTCAAAACAGTACAAAGCTCGGATAAAAACAATGATTGTGGACTATGAAAAATGTCAAGATCAAGAAAATTAACATTATAGAGACTTTGTATTCTGTGAACGGTAGAGTGTTGGAAGAAGCAGGCGGGTACATGAAACGGTCTGTTCTCTCTGGTTAACTTACGCGGAATTCGAAAATTAACACAATTGAGAAGTACAGGGCATGATATGATACCGTGGACTAGCTTGTAAAGAAACAAGAGATCAGAACGATTTCGTCGGCAGTGAAGTGATGGCAATGATAATAATTCAGCAGTATTTGAACGAGATTTTTTAGCAAAGCGATGGTTATATATGCTAAGGAATTTTTTCTGGACTCGTTCAATGGTGTTACCGCTGGATTGAGCAATGCCATTCCATATCACGGACGCATACTCCAGTTGAGGAAGACATAGCGCGGTGTACAATTTTCGGAAGGGCATAGGAGAACGGAATTCTCTAGACAATCTGCAAACACAGCCTAGGGTGCGAAGACCCCGCAAAGCAACACGCTTAGCGTGAGCAGAAAAGTTTAACGTGCTATCAACAACAACACCAAGATCACTGATCTCATAAACCTTGCATAAGGACACAGAATTGACAGAGTATTGAAATGACACGCTAGATGTTTTGCGAGTGATAGACATGAATTTTGTCTTCGAGGCATTCAGAGAAAGGTTATTAGCGTTGCACCATTCGGAAAAAGAGCGCAAATCTGACTGCAGCAAGCGACAGTCGTTAACTGAATGAATTTCCTTAAAAACCTTGATGTCATCGGCATACAAGAGGAAAGAAGAATTACGAATGGCAAAAGAAACATCATTAACGTAAATTAAAAATAGGAGTGGGCCTAATACTGACTCTTGAGGGACCCCACTAGTCACTTTATACAAAGAAGACGTTTGGCCATTTACCGCTACATAACAATATCTATTGAGCAGATAGCTCTGCAGGAGATTCACAACCGACAAGTCAACATCAAATTGCGCAAGTTTAACCATAAGCAGTGTGTGGCTGACTACGTCAAAAGCCTTGCTCAGGTCACAGTAGAGTACGTCAACCTGTCCTCTCTGAGAAATAGGTGTGGAGATCTGCGTCATGAAACTAGCAAGATTTGTGGTAGTTGAGCGGCCAGCGAGAAAACCATGTTGATTAGGAATCAATGAGCTTTTAACACTAAAAGACAATATTTTGTGAAGAGCCAGCTCGAAGATCTTTGATGTGGCACATAGTAGAGAAATCGGGCGATAATTAGAAACATCTGTTTTAGAGCCCGACTTAAATACTGGGAAAACACGAGCAGTTTTCCACATGCTAGGAAATGTGGAAGTGTCCAGGCAGTTATTAAATATCGTAGTCAGTACTGGGACAAATATACTACTATAAGCTTTTAGTATGGCGGAGGGGATGCCATCTGGGCCACATGATAAGGATGGTTTTAAGCACTTAATGCATTCGCAGATAAGATTTTCATCCAGCGACAAAGCACTGGGTGAGCGAACTGCCTTAGGCTGTCTGATATCAGTGCTAGAGTCTGAGGCCTTATAAACGGATGAGAAATGTGCGGCAAAACAGTCAGCGACGGCATGCACTTCTACCCCATTTGAGTCTAGTAGTCTGAAAGACTCTCCGCTTTTGCTGGACCGTTTACGTACATACTTCCAAAACTCAGCTGGCCTGTCAGAAGCGCTTTTTTCTAAGAATTCAATATACGAACTATGATCCCGCTTATATAGGCGTTTAGCGAGAGTTCGAAAAAAGCTGAACTCTTCCTTCCACTCGCTCGATGGAGAACATTTAGATTTCCTGTGTGCGCGATCTTTATGCTTCAGTGCACTGATAAGTTCAGATGAGAACCAGTGGGGATATTTACGTTGTTTATGTGTGTATTGGGGAATAAAATTACGCATGCTGCTCAGTACAAGCTCCGCAAACTGATCAACCTGGTCATCAACATTCGGTTTGTCAGTAACCTGTGACCAGTCAACGGTGGACAAGTGATGATAGAGGCCCGTGTAATCACCTCGCTTGAACGCAAATCTTGGAGATTTGTTTACGTAACTGCTGTAGCTCGTTGTTTCGGCTGATGCAGATAATCTTACGTTAAGTGGTGGGTGGAATTTGTCCGGACGTACAAGAGAGATGTTGGAGCGGGAAACTTCAAGGGGTTGATCGTTTGACACACACAGGTCTAAGACGTTGCCACTGGAATTGACGACTGAATTATGTTGCACTAGGGAATTAAACGCCAGAAAGTCCAAGAGCAGGCTGCACTTTTTCTCTGTGAAATGATTGTAATGAGAAAAGGTAAGCGTGCTCCAGTCAATTCCAGGTGCATTGAAATCCCCAAGAACAATAATTCTGTGCCCACTATGAGAAGATATCACAAGTTCAATGGAAGACATGACATCATGAAACGAGGCAGGGGACATGCTGGGCGGTAAATAGAAACATCCAATCAACAATTTTTCACGGCGCTCAAGGTTGATTTCTAGCCAGATCGATTCTTCGATAGTTTCTAGGTCTTTCCGTCTAACGGATTTCAGTGAATTGTCAATGGCAATCAGCACGCCACCGCCTTTCTGTTTGGTTTCACTGAAATCTCGATCACGGCGGAAGGTGGTGTAGGTCGGGGGAAAAAAGTCCGATGAGGGAATTTCAGTGCCGAGCCAGGTTTCAGAGATAGCAATAATAGGAAAAGCAGACGAAAGAACATTAGAGAAAAACTCGAGTGTCTTGGTACGCAGACCCCGAGCATTTTGGTAGAATATGTCTACGTCACACGGCACTTTGGATTCCAGTCACTATCTCAGAGGGATAGAGGGATAATAATAATAATAATAATAATAATAATGATGATGATGATGATGAACGCATACATTATGCGGTCCACCTTTCTTAGTGCGATCTTCGCTCAAGAAGCAACACGTGAACACGGGTTGTACAAGTGTTATATATACAGCTACGTTTTCTTCGCAACACACGTTTCGTGACGCATGTAGTAAAGCATTCGTCAAGGCATCCGTGGTTTATCCGCTTCTTGCCCCAGCGCGAAAACGTTCACGTTCATGTGATGAAAGTTGTGTCTATACTGTGCGTATTATGCATAAATAGTCCACTTTTCGCTCACGCTTGTGGTGCGTGATGGCAGGTACACCCGTCAGCAAAAGTTTACGGCACACAGGCCCCACTACAAATGCTAATTTCTGCTCTGTTATTGCGCAGCGCTTCTACACGAGCTGTTGACTGTATCGGTTGCAATACGAACTAAATACAGGCTGGAGTATTTACTAGGACTTCATGTTCCCACATAAAGCGAAAATATAGCTTTTTCGAAAATTTCGCGTCCCGTAAACTTTTGCTGACGAGTGTACGTCATATGAAACCGTTTTTTTTTTTCTTTTTTCAAGTCGCGTGTTAAGCCTAGATCGTGCGACTTTTAGGCATAATTAAAAAACAACATGCTATAAATTAGTTGACTTGGGTGGAGCAATTTATGAAGACTATTTTTTCTCCGGTAAAATGCCGCATCGGAGAACCAAAAAAAAAAAAGAAAAAAACAGGCCGAAGTGCGTCCGTAATCGAATTTTGCGTCCAAAAAGCCGCAGAGCCAGTACGTTACTGTGACGCCATGAACTTCAAGATACCGCTATATATACGTCTCTTGTTCGGCCAGCTTCGTGCATACTATTTTTTCCAAGGATTCGCTTGCTTGACTATACTTGATTCAATTGGAGTACACCGTAATTCTTGATCATCGAAAAGCTGCTAAACAGTGCCGAACGGACACTCGAAACTCAGTGACATCATTACAGAATGGTGTATGAACTTGGAGATGCAATCTTTAATCATCTAACCTTCTTTGGAAGGGTAGGGCAATGGGAGGGGGGTGGGTGGTGGCTCCTCTTTTTGCTGGCCAATCCTCGGCTTAAGCAATGTTTTCGTTATTGATATTCGAGAAGTATATAAATTACCATTCCCGCCTTTAGTGTCCCTTTAACAACGCAATTCATGCAGAACATTTTACCGTCATGCGAACTTGAGTGTAGGCAGTCTTGCGCTGCTTCGTCGGTCGTGAGCGTTCCGCGTAACGCTAAGGGAGATGCGGCCGCTAAGCGGCGCAGCTCTTAGCGGCAGAACAAAACAAGCGAATAGAAACTGAAGCCCGAACAACGCGAGTCTCAAGCGAGCCATACTCCCGAGCGTCTTCCGAGGCATGGTTTGTTTTGCGCGTCTCGTATAGTCACCGTCGTATTCTCTTTGGTTGCGGTCACCTTGTCTGGCCTCTGCGATCGCACAACCACCGGGCGAGACGGCTCGGCTTGCGCAGCCCGACAGGTCGTGCCGCCGAGCGTGACGAATCAGCGCAAACAAACAGCGACTGGCTTCCTGGAGGAATCGTGACGCTGCCGAGTAGTTGGGCTGGCTTCTCCGGTGACATCTCTGTCACGTCTACCGCGCTTCAAAGGGCATAGCTGTCTTAACGTTGTTGCTGTTTTAAATCACTGAAAAGCAAATTGCGTATGCACGACGAAGATTGTAACGACTTGCAATGGCAAGTTCAGCTCTCCATTGCGCAAGGTGTCGCTGACGTGCGTGTCGTTATTGGTAAATCGCAACTTCAAGTGCGCGTTTACGAACTCATTCTAGCAAAGCGCGGTTACCACGGTGCTTTAGTGGAGCGCCTGTGTTTATTGTCCATCTCCGTCTTCTGTCCCCCTTTTCGCCCCTTTATCCCTCTCCCATAGTGCAAGGTAGCAAACCGGACGTGCGTATGGTTCACCTCCCTGCGTTTCCTTGCTGTTATCTCTGTCCTGCATGCACTCAAGGAACGGCAACTTTGGCCTCCAATATTTCTGTGCACGCTTTTTGCTTTTCTTCCCGCCATTTCTTGCGTTTATTTTGTGTGTATGTGATCAGACGTATGATACTGAAGATGCTTCAGACCTAAATGACTCGAGCCAGCGCAAAGGCCCAATATATAACTCACCATCTCAAGCGAACTGGTGAGTGATACCAGGGAGAACCCATTCGGAATGCACGGGCCTGTAGTTTATTCCCGCAACAGGCGAGTCAGGCGAAATATAGCATGTGGGATTCCAATGCCTTTCTTTGTGCAAATTTGTAAACTAACGACTCTAAACTGAAGTTAGCCGGGATGTTTCGGTTATATGGATGTACCTTGAACTAAGGCTAGCTTCGAATCTGTAATTATGCGGACAGGTCCGATCAAGTAATGGACGTGGTCATTAACAGGATTGTATTAATTAGGCGGCGTAATTTGTCCACCAAAGCAATATTCTCCTTTGACGTATTTGCTGTGAAGGGGCAGAGTGGCGCTACAGTGCAAGATGTCATTTGTAAATACCCATTGTGAATAAAAAAAGAAAAAAAAAACTCACAGGGTCCCTTATGCATTCGCCTAAGACGACCCGAAGGCGAAAGCCATTTTCTTCTTTTTCTTCTCAGTCGATGTATTGATCCTGCCTCGCCTCCCTCCGAAAGCTTTCTGCACCTAACGTGGCTTCTCACTGCCTCCAAGATTGGAGGCATTGCGAGCTTTCTGTGCACCTCACCTGGTTTTGCACTGCCTCTGTGATCGGCCCACCTTTGAGCAAGGGACGATGCAATGTGATGACGTTATCATGTGACGTCATATTGACGTCACAAGCTTTTGGAGATCTGTGACGTCGTGATGACGTCATCGCGTGATTTTTTGCATCACTCGTGTTGATGCCGACGCCGCGGGACGACGTTCGACGCGGACGGTCCATTTTCGCGTTTGATGAGGCATCTAATAAGGCTTTCGCCTTAAAGACGGGCTGTGACTTTGTGGGCATATGCACAGCGGCGATAATGTTCTCGCTCGAGGGATGACCCGAAGTAAAGACGACTTGACGTACAGCAGCAAGACTCCGCGCCACTCTGTTTTGGATAGCGCCTCCTGTCGCACCGCGTATACAATCCAGATGTGATATCAAAGGTCACGTCCTTCCGTTACTGCGGAGCGTGGAAAGAATGATGCATCGAAGTCGCCCGAACAGCGCGTTTCCGGGGCGTAACCCGAGTGTCCGCGAGGGCAGGTCACCGGAGTGCGTCGTGGAGCCAGGTAGCGGACCTCCAGACGTCTCATTCAATGCAGGCAACACCGTCCGTGCGCTCTATATCGGCAACCGCTTTATCTTCTTATAATTTCTTTGTCTCGCTTCTTTCTTCGATGCTTCGATGGCGGAGCGGAGCAGCATACGCGGCGATGCATCGAGGACGCGGTTCGTGCGGAGGTCGAGAGTTCGCCGTATGCGGGACCGCGTCGGATGCCGTCACCGGTCTCGCATGCCGGCTCCGTTTGACGCCGCGTGGATCGATAAAATGTGATGCATTACGCGCACGAACGGTGTCTCGCATCTTCCGTGCAGGACTAGATAGACATCGTGCGAGTTGTGGTATGTATAGCGCGCTTTTGTGGTTATGCTTTCATCCGATCGAAACAAACGTTAGATGCTATAGAATCAGAACAGACGCTATAGTATGCCTTGACACTGTTATTTTCCTTGCCTTTTCTCTTCCACATGAACGGGGTAGCCAAACAGATTGTATACAGGGATAATGACTGCGCTTTTGCTTTCTTTCCTCTCCCTATCTCCTGCAGCCTCGGGGCCAACCCAGTGCATGTAACATGTATGCATATTCTGTGCTGTGTTCAATGAACTACATAAGATGAGTGGGGCTTTTAGGCATCGTGGAATGCTCATATTCGATGACAGTGTTCTGTTACTGGAACTTCTGTGGTACATTGGTCAAAGTTATAGCAACAAACTCGCTAGGACTGAGGACTGGTCATGTTGGTGCATACAGCACACTGAATGCGCAACATTGACGGGACACAGCGGAGAAACACACGCCGCGGAGTTCTCCTGTGCCCGTCTCCCTCCCTTATGACCCGTCAATGTTACGCTATCCAGCATACATTGCAGGATAAAGGCGAGCAGATGGTATATACAGATTATGCTGGCCTTTCTCGTTGCATGATGTTTGCGCCGCATTCGTGCTGAATGTGCCGAGTTACTTTTTCGGAGTTACTTTTTCTTCTTGGTGGGCGTTTACAGCCACTGGGACCTCGGCGTAAGTGGAGGCGTTGAGGTGTGGCGAGCTGTTATTGCCGGAGCTTCCGAGTGAAGTCCACTCTGACCCTTCGAGGTTTAATGCGAGTCCTGTTTCCGGCTACCTGCTTCCTCGCACAACCACTGCAGTTTCTAGAACACTGTGCGTGTGTTACTGAGCTGATGTGCATATTGTGTTCCCTTCTTCCTTCGGGCATTACGTATGCGTAGGTCACTGCTCACGCGCGCGTGTCTCGCCGCGGCCATCGGATTGAGAGCACACGGTCGAACATCACGGGGAGCGGCGGCGCGTCGTTATGCAAGGAGATTAGCGCGACCTCGCTGTCCGGAGCCCGTGGCCGCGCACGTGCGCTGGTATGCGCGTCACGCTCTGTCACCCCGCGTTGGTTGACTGAGTGGCCCCGCGTCTCGTAAATTGAGCGAGCTGGTCGGAAGGCAGCTGCGCATGAAGCGTAAGCGCAATTTGACGTCACAGCTTCCGTGGCCAGCGTCTGTATACACCCCTTTGTCTTCCGGTACTTTGGGATGGTTATATCCGCGCCCTCACTCGTGTAATTTTCTGCTGGCGGTGCTTCGCGCGCCGAGGCTTTTCATCCGGGACACTGCCCTGTCCTTAACCCGACACTATATTTGCCGTTGGTTCGCTGTGTGCTTGTGCATGTCGTGTGCTTGCGTACTACGTATCAGTTGGTCATTCTATGCATTACCATTGTCATCTGGAGTAGCGCACTATATGAATTATGTGGTTATGCAAACATATCCAACATGTATTTAACTATATGTCTGTTTATATCGTCTAATGTTTCTGTCGTAATCATGTGACTTCTCGCAACCTGTGCTACCATCGATTTTATGCGGTTGACTGTAAGCATCTATATGCATGTCCAAGGTTAATGAACGTGCACGCTGGCGCAGGGTAGAGTAAAAGGAAAGTGCTCTGTCGCATGTATTAGACACTGCAGCACAGTTAACTGACACGCACTGTGCGTGTCAGTCTCTTGGCCCTCTAAATTAGGTATACGTTTTAATTCACCGCGCTTAAAAAGATGTCGCGAGCTGTTGTGTATGCGAGTGATCCGTCATAGCATCTCTTGTGCGCAGCCTCGTGTTCCTGGAATACGTGCGCAGTTTTACGCTGCAGAGGTCTCACGCCCTGAGGGCGGAGTGCCGTTCATGCTGGCAACCTTGACAGCGCGCTGATTAGCGGTGCCACCGTGGGAGTGGCTTCTGCATACATCCGTACGAAAATGGGAAACGCGCTTTCCGCTGGCCGTGCTGCTGCAGGGGTAAAACGAGGGCACGCCCTGCTTTGAAAATAACGCAGCTGCATGTGAGAACGCGCCGACTGCACAGGTCGAGATAAAAGGACCCGCGCCAGTTGTGTACTGCATGCGCGGAAAGTCGATGCAAATCGGAACGCATTCAAGGAAAAAGGAAAGACCGCCGGGGTTCGTGACGTAACCCTCGGCGACCTGCAGGTACTGCTCTGTTTTGGTTTTTACACGGGTTTTTATTATTCGCAGAGCATGTTAGTATAGGTATGTTCGGTTAGTTAGACGGCGAACCGAACAATGGCGGCAACGGAACTATTAACGAAGGATGGAGGGCCAATGACGGAACTACACTTTACATACAACTGTGAAATGTCGTGAATTTGATTTAAGAGGAGATTTATGGACTCGGCCATGGAAGACGGCGATCGAGCGCTCCGGAAAGTGCTGCAATGCTCACAAAGTCAAACGCCGTTAATTCCGAACTACTCGGACGCATTGTTTTGCTTTCACCTGCGTTAGAAACACTACATGGTTTAATTCAGGCTCTAAAACGTACGCTTGACAATGTGCTTAGAAGCAGGATAACAAACGATGCCACGCCGCACGTTCACGTAATTACTCGTAAGACGTGCACGCTGTTGCTCTGGTTTCAATTTCAGCGCTCTACATATTTCGGCTGATACACGGTAGATGCGCTCAATTTACACTCAGCTTCTGTATATAGACTGTAGTATGCTTGTTATATTATGCTATATTAATGTGTATATGATCGATTTTTTCAATGTATGGGTATACATATCTCAAAGCTAACGCAAACGTGGCTCTAGTATTTGTAATTTAATCCATATCACGCATAAAAGCCTCAGACTGGGTCCATAAAACGGGCGAACAGGTCGTGTTCACTTTCGCTTCACTGCGTTTTGCTTGTGTGAGTGTGATACGTATACAAGTGCCTCGAACGAGCGATCTTTTCTATAGGCTGCTCTATACACCTAATCTTTTCCACTTTTGAACGAATTATTTTTTTTTGACGATCAGCAAATTTCATTTTTCCTTTTCAGAGCTAACGGTTAACTAGTTTAGTTTTCTCAGTGTACTTGTTCTGACTCGAGCCAGTCTTGGAGCGAAGAACCAGGCTTTCTATATTGGTAGCCCAGCGCGCCGCCAATATATTGCGATGGACGACGGGCATCTCAAAGCTGTTCAAGGGCAGCCAAGTGGCAAGGGTCCTTCCCTCGTCGGAGACATATGGCCGCCGTTGCGTCAAGCCACGGTATTTCGCTGCACTGTTGGAACGGCGCCGAAGTCGCCCTCCGTCTTCACACCGCATATCCTCTCTACAGCTTTCCGCCCCGTCATCTCCGTCTCGATAGACGCCACTACAGTGGCACTTTGTGAAATCCTGGCGCTGCCTCGATGAGGTTTGGCCAAGCTGGCTTTGTCAGGTGTACTATACCTCCCCCCTCAAAAGAAGCGTCGGCCAGTCCCACGCCCCAATGTTCGGTTCTCGGGAAGCCGGTGCATTGATTTGGCGACCACGGCAAACGTTATAGCCCCCTCGGTAGGATCCTTTCAATTAGCAGAATTTGGCAGAGTTTCAGAATCTCCGCGCTGGAACCCACGGCGTGGGCACTTACGGAAGGGAAGCAGTGGGAAGCCTTTGTGTGTGCCTGCGCGAAGAGCGTCGCGATTATTTCCATATCGTCTTATACCACCACGTTCTATTACGACAGCAGGTGATAATCAGCGCAAACGTGTGCTTCTACACAAAGTGGCAGTACCTATGATGAGCGTATTTTCGGCGTATTTCCAGAGCGGCATCACCTGACTCCAGTGTGTGCATTTTGTGTTGCGCTAGACGATTCTACGACGCGTATGGAAAGGAGTCCGTCTTTGCGCTGTGTTGCGCGGTGGGACGGGTTCGGGAAGAGCAAAAGGGTGGGGGGAGAGGGGTCGCCGCGGCGAAACTTCACCCCCCTTAATGGAGCACCCATGCGCGCACGCCTATGGGAACGAGCACTTACGCCCTTGGAGTGGCCGACATTTCGCTTTGCCATTGGCTCGTGGTCGGACTGAATTTCGAACCATCAGGATAGCATTCAGACCAATGCCGCGGTATATACCCTCTTTATCGCGCCATGACGGCTGCCTCCATATACGAAGCACTCAAGCGAAGAAAGAGTGCATTTCTCTAGAACTTTATCTCTGTCCCTTTTGCAAACTCCGATACGTCTACATTTGTCCCGACACTGAGTGCGCAGCCCGTCTGAGAGACCGAGAGGCTCTGATAAGGTGCTTTTGTGATCTCTAGCTGGCGTCGCTGGATGTGTGTTTATTGCGGAAGTATGGCGGCAACGCACAATAGACTGATAGCCGCCTCGCAGAGGAGAGAGGACGAAGCAGGAAAAGAAAGCAAGAAAAGATCACCGATCCGAAACAATGGAAAGACCGCTGCCTGCGATGACGCTCAGATGGTGGCAGTGCAAGATCATTCTAGACCGTATACTGCGCAAAACTTGGAAAGCTGAATGCAGCTGTAACGTGCTAATGCATGGTTTCGTATGGATGTATAAACGTTTATTGAAATGGGGGACCCACCCTTGACATTTCCCTCTCCAAATATTAATTGTAAAGTTTCGTTTGCGGCGTCCATGTTGCACGCCTACCGTCTTTTATCAGCAAAGTTTCGGTTTGCGCGCGACACTGAGCATATCAGGATATAAGTGTGACATCACGATTGACGTCAAGAGACACCTGCTTGATTTTTAAGTCACTGATATTGTGGCTCACGCAACTTTTTATTGTAACAGCCCGTCTCGACGGACATACATCCGTATCGATAGCGAACTATGTTCGGCATCGACTTGCAAATACGTTCTTAAAACTGTTTCCCCTTTGCCTAAGAAGTGCTGATTGAAATTTATAGCTGGCTCATGCCGAGTCTCATATCGCGTCTCCTCTCATCGCACCTTACGGCGAGTGTGCGCAACGTTAACAATCTCGTCACCCTCCTTACTTTCCAAAAAGACAAAAAGAAAAAGACAGTTATTGTCAGTCTTAAGTAAAATCTCGCTATTCTCGTTTGATATTTTATGATGCATCGATATCCCAAATGTGCCTTTCTGTTCGAAAGATATCTTTATGCTCTCTCGGCTCGAGATAATATATTTTCAGCGTCTGCGCCTATTGCTTATTTTCGTACGCATACTTGGACCTGCTCTACATATTCGGTCTACGTCATGCGTCGTTCTTTAGAAACCGCAAAACATTTCTCTAGCCATTAGCACTAGCTACAGTGGCAGTTTCTAAATCCGCTTCCCAGAACCGGTGAGCATAACTGTGAACGTGCTGCCAGCGAAAGACGGATTACCTCGGATAAAAAATGAAATCCGTGTGACAGTTTTCCGCGCTAGCGAGCGACGACTCGTTCCGTTTCGTTCCGCATCCTGTATTCCTTCCTTCCTTCCTTCCTTCCTTCCTTCCTTCATCCGCGCGCCCTTCGTAAAGATTAACTATCCCAGTTTTAACTATAGCCCAGTATTTGACATCATCATATATATCCGTGGTTCAGAGACGCGCGCAAGCAAACAGCGCTAATAATGTCGCCTTCGCGCACGGCTCCGCGCCAGACTTCGCCAGAGTGATTTACACTTGCATTTCCAACCCGTCTTTGCGTGCCTAGTTGCCGAACACAAACAGCTGTCCCTGCCGGCGTCGCCGACAGAGCGGAAGGTGATCTCCGTGACGCCTGTGGCGCAAGCGAGCTGTCATGCGGAGTGGCAGCGTGTGGACGCGTACCAAGAATGCGTTGCAGCCGTGCAAGCCTTGGCCGGAACACAGTGTGGCCCCACCTTTATGCAGGCATTGCTGTCGCCGATGCCGCATGCTCGCGGGACGGTGTGAACTTGGGTTCGGCTCGCCACGCAACGCGAGGTGGTTGGACGAGCTGGCCGACGTCCGTCCGCAACCTGCTCGCTCAGCAGTTCTATGGCTTCGGCGTAAATCCTATTTCGCAGCTGGAGTTGTTCCAAAGTCGCACTACATTTTGGCTGCCAGTCGAAATCTCGGCGGCGGTAAAATTGACGTCCGATGTACTCGTTAAGGGCGCCGGCAACTGCGATATGTCTTTTATAATGTGGCAGTATCTGATCAACGTAACACGATAGCGTTATATTCGAACCTCGTCCACTGTCAGTGGTCTGGGAGATTCTGCTGAGTCGTTTAACCTTCCGCGACGAGTAGGAGTTGCCTTGCTCTTCATGTGCCACCCGGTCGCTCCTGCTGCCCAGAAAGTTTGCATACTATATATAGCCGGTTGCATGTATTTACAGAGTTAAGGAATTTGTCATTTTCTCTTTAGATGGTGCGTGTGCAGCAGTGGGCAACACTTCTAGTAAAACCATCGGTCTGACAAAGGCATTTCGTCAATCAATAAACTATGATTAGTCGCTCAAAACACCGATCGCTATTACGATATTGCACAACCGATATACAGTCGAAAGGGACTAAGACAGCTCTCTACACTACCCGAAATGGCGACACATGATACTTTGTTGAGGAACCAATTACAGCAGAGACTGTTCTCGCTATATCACCGAGCGGCACATCTTTAAATTATTGTCGATCATTAACTCAATTTCTCACTCGTTTGATCGGCAGGGAGCCGCTCCTCTTACCAACCACTTCATCCTCCTCGGTCGTAGCGTCCGTCTGGATAACATTGTGTCCAACTCCACACGCTATCGTATCGCCAACGCCAGCTGTGGGACACGAATATCTGGTGTCCAGTTACAGCTAAACACGAAGTGAAGGAATGACGGACGATGTCAAGGACTGTGCAGCAACACAACGCACGAGAGTAGTGCTTCTAACCGCAAGCACGCGTGACACCATCGGAAGGTGCAGCCCATGTTCCGTGCTCTTTTTATTGCGATAGCAATTATATGGACAGTCTCGGCTGGTTTTTACCGCCGCCGTCATGCACCGTATATATATGTATATATATGTGTATAGAAGTCCCACAGAAAAATAATTCAGAAAAATCACAGCATATCCACGGAGTGAATGATGATGAGTGGGCGAAGCTGCGGAGGTTCATCGGTAAACCGTGAATCTTCCGTGAATTCTGCCCAGTACATCATCACCGACGTGAGATCGGGCGCGTTTATACTAAAGGTTCGACGAGTTATGACGACTTGCAGCTCACTTTAATTTTACATGTACGCTGTGAATTTTCATTTTTTAGAAAACCATTGCTTTAAAAGACATCTGGCGTCTTTCGTTAAGCAGCTGGCGTCTTTTCGTTTTGCTTTAGAAACATCTGGCGTTCTTCCGTTTTGCTTTTACAAAACATCTGGCGTCTTTCGTTGGTTTATTTCATCAATCAACGGCGTTTTGAACAAAATTTTTATTGTTTAATCACGCACAGGAGAAATCTCATCAGGCACTACCTTGGAGGTAAAGAATGGCTGCTAATGGGAATGAGAGACAGAAGAAGTCGGCTTTTAGCTACCGCTGCGAATTTTTTATTGTTCAACAACGCACAGGAAAAATCTCCCACCGGCACCACCTTGGAGGTCAAAGCGTAAGACTGGTTACGCACTACGACTACGACTACGAGGGACGAACGGGTGCCGCCTTAAGGAGCTTCGCCCCTAAAATGCTTCCGAAGCGCGGAATCGAACAAGCGATCTCTCACTCCGCAGCGCGTGGCGCTAACCACTATGCCACAAAACGCAGATACTTCTGGTAGCTAACGGCGAGCATTATATACGCACCCTTTACCGCAGTACTCAGAGACGGCAGGCGCTTATAAGCGTTTCTTCATTACCAGCGAGATGGCGCGAGGAGCGCAACGGGCGCACTTAAAGGTGTCGGCCAGCTCGCTCGCTTCTTCTAATATTTGCGCAGGGAGAACCTTGCCCTTCCGCTGTCTGCTCACGTGGTAGTTGCTGCCGGCGGGGAGATGTTTCTGCAGCGTAGCAGCGCGTCCATCACGGGTCGCTTTTCTTGCTATCGCATTCATTACTCCGCCCTTGCGGCGAAACTGACTTTTTTTCCTTGTGCTTGTTTTGCGAGTCCGGCAATAATTTTAATCATAATATGCCAACAGGCCCTAGAGCTTTTTAATAATAATAATAATAATAATAATAATAATAATAATAATAATAATAATAATAATAATAATAATAATAATAATAATATAATCTGGGGTTTTACGTAGCAAAACCACGATATGATTATGAGGCACGCCGTAGTGGGAGGCGCCGGAATTTTCGACTACCTGGTGTTCTTTAACCTGCACTGAGATCGCACAGTACACGGGCCTGTCATTTCGCCTCCATTCGAATGCGCCCACCGCTGCCGGGATCAAACTCGCGACCTTCGTGTCAGCAGCCGAGCCCTACAGCTTTGTGTTTAAATAAATGTATTTAACAACTTTGCTATTATACAGTAATGTACTGGATTCGAAACTTTGCAAGTGCAATCGATTGACGCGCAAAAATCAAAAGATGACCTGTACGGCGATGCCTCAGAACGCGGCACGAAAAAAAACCTGACACAACCAGGAATTAGTGCACCGAGAGATTATTCCATTCTCGACATCGCACTTAAGATTTCGAAAACGCATCAAGGGCGAGTATCAGTACAGGTTCTCACAACTGCGCTTCGCTTTGTCGTCGTGACAATGTTCATGCAGACTGAACGCGAACAATGAAGATACAGAGGAGAAACGAGAAGACGCCCAAGACGTGCACTGGTTAAGTACGTTCGAGGCCGTACATATTCATGGAAGCTGCATTCACAACCAAACCGTCCTTGCGAATCACACCGGCAGAATCTTGGTTAACCTCTTTACACTTCTCTCTCAATCCTCTTTTGACGTCAAGCGCTGAAGGTTTTTGCACAAGTCGTACCGCGAGGAGCGCCGCCGCAGTGTAGAAAAGAGAGAGAGAGAAAGAAGAAAAGGTCAGCCTTGCGGTGCAGAAACCATAATAGTATTCCTGACAAGCGCGTTACCTTGAGAGATTAGCCGTCTGTTTCGTCGACCTGCGGCTTTCCTTTCTTTCTATAACGCCGCCTATAGCTCAGCAGTGCAGCCGCGTCCCTGCAGTGAGTGGCTAAGAGTGTTCGCACTCGATCACTGGTTGTCATCAGGCCCATGCCGGAGGAAGGTTACAACGAGCGTCGATGGGGCGAAGCATTTGGGCCCCGGCTGGCAAACTGCCCGCACCAACCGAGGAGGCCCGCCGCCACCCGGCGCTGGCAGAATGGGTCGTTAACGACAGACTAATCGTAAAAGCACACGCCGCATGCGAACAACCCTGTGCAGAGTCATTATTTGCCTAAGAGGAAGGAATTTTCATATTTTCCCTACCTCCTGGCCATCGTTATTCGTTCCTATATAGGTTGTTCTTGCGTGTAAATTTATTTTGCGAGCAAGAGGTCGCTCGTTCGATTCCCGGCGCACTTTGGTTTGGTGGGACTTAATGATAAAGCTTCCTATGCCGAGGCGTTCGCCGCAAAAGGAAAAAAAAGTTATTGTAGTGAATGGTGGTCGTTAAGCCGCGCTACCAGCTATGGCGACCACAATGGTGATTATCATTATAAATGCTTAAAATAGCGCTTATCACGGTATAGTGACTTTCTCAAGCAGAAAGGTCGCGACGCATGTCCTATTTTAATCGAAATTGTTTAAGCATTGTCGTCTAAAAAAATCTGACACTTTCTATTATTCTTTTTTGTTGCTTTATTTTTTCGCATTTTCTGTTATGTTGAGACATGCCTTATCTTCATTTAATTATCTGGCTTTAATTGGTGCGCACCCTTCGCCAGTCTTTCGGGTCCCTCGTGATTGAAGCCGCGTATTCTCGGTTTCAGTGTGTATCGTTATCTCTCTGCCTCTTCCAGATATTCGCTACAATCGAGATAACAACATCGATGCCCGAGTAAACGAAAGAGCGATACTGCCGCACACGAAGAGCGACGATAAATCAGCCTCACAAGGAGATAACGACGTGGACAATTATGTACCAGTGAATGCGATTTTGCTCTCGGCTATAGCATTGCCACATGATAAAGTTAGTCGGGGGCGTCTCAATGAGCGTCACTTCGTAGAAGATGGCAGCCTGTTATAGCACTGTCACCGTCTGTTCGTCATGCATTGAGCCACGTCATCGCACTCAAATTAAGCAACTATAATACGATGACGAAAACGTCTTTATTTAGAGTTAGCTCGAAGGACGTGGCTTTGCAAATGTGAGGCGCACATAGAGGCACATACACTGTAAACGAAAATGTACCCAGCTGGGAGGTCTTGGGGGATGATGCTCCCGCCTAACTCCGGTGACCTCTCCCCAACTCGAACACATCGGAATTTGCCGGAGTATATACGTTCATTCACCGCCGTTCTCCTCCCGCGGCCGATGGATGGGAGGAAAAGGGCGCCCATTCCCTGAATATACTCCGGTGCACGTGCCGCAAATACGTCGGCGGCATCGCTCAGCGACGTTCATTGGCTGCTGGAGGAGTGACGTAGGCAGCCTCGCCGGCCGACCGGTTTCCACCAACACCTCCTAGACAGGTTTTCAGGCCTGCGAGCAAGAATTTGACGACAAGCCGCCGGCCGTCCAACCCGTCCGACGAGTTCGCTTGCCTTGCATTCCAATCCCCTGTCTCCCTAGTGAGCCTTCGGCCGTGTTCGGAAAAAGGAAATCGTTCCATGCACCTTGCGGACATTACAAGCGACTACAAGCGTCAACGAAGGTTGTCATCTCATCGACAGCAGCAAGTTGCGGTGCCCTAATCGCGTGATGGTGCCGTGCAGCAAACGACACATTGTGATCTCGCGAGTGGCGAACAAGCGGACGGTCGCGGGTGCGGCGCAAACCTGGTGAGTGAGCTCTTGTTGAATTATCTGCGTCATTTTTCTCGAAAAGTGCTAAAATTGGGTACTGTTATGTTGATAACCAAAGAGACCCTGACGAAGATGTACATATAATCTACTTATCGAGTGCACAAAATATGAATCACAACGAAAAGTATTACGAGCAAGTCTGCTACTTTTAGATAGAAGACCTTTCACAATGACGAAAAAACTAGGTCCATGGCCAACGGCAAGTCTTCAGAAAAGAGCGCTTGTCGCCTTCAAGAAGTTTCTTGAAGAATCGAATATTTTATGGAAATATTGACCTACTGCACACGATGTCGACTTCCCCTTCATACAGAAGGAATTGTGTTATGTTTGTGATAGTGCGTTTGATTTTATGTGTCATCATTTGTGTCAGTGTGTTTTCCTGTGTATGTCAAGCAATACAGAATATTTGAGTTTGAACGTATACAGGTGAACTGACTTTTCCCATTTGAACTTGTCATACAACACTTGTGTGCATATGAACCTATTAGACGTATATGAGCTGCCATGTGATGTTCTCCATGCGTATTTTGTACATATGAACCTATTAGACGTTTTAGACGTTTATGAACTGCCATGTAATGTTCGGCTGTGCGTATTTTCCTATGTGTTCTACTGTATTGCATTTTGTGCCATTATAGTGGCCGGTGCCACTATAATGGCACCAACCTCTCCTATTTCATCATTTCAATAAAAAAAAACCGAAGACTACGTTGGCATTACAGGATGGCAGTAAAAAAATCCAGCGGAAATTTAGAAAACGCGTTGTTTGGACCAGGTGTTCTTTTTTTTTTTAATATGGACAACTGCGGTAACTTAAACACAGCACTGTAATATTCGGAGCGCGGAGTGACCCTAGCGATATGCATCCATGGAAAACATCATAGTTGTGGGTTAATTCAATAAAGAGTAAGTTAAGTGATAAGTAAATCAAATTGGTAAACAGATATTGTTGGCCTGGTTAGTATAAATAAAAGGTAATTTTTGTCCGCTTTCGATATTAATATACGTCAGGTCGGGGTCTATCATTAAGTGTTAATATTCTTGATCTTTCATATAAACGGAACTAATAGGACATGGAAAACTGCAACCAGTATTAATTTTTTATATATTTAGCGAATTGAGCTAGAGAAATGTGTTTGGTACAGATTTTTAGAACGCATATAAGTGCTCATTTTGGCGAAAAAAATTATTTCATATGATAAGTGGCATCCGAAATATCAATGTAGGAATGTAATTGGCACTTCGGAGAATGTGGTCCGTCCATAAAAGAAAGGGAGAGAGGGGTGTCGAGACCAGTTTGTGGGAATGACGGGGACTGCGAAAGGAAGGCAGGGGTCGCTTGGCACAGAAACGGGTTGGGGGTGGAGGCGCGGACTAATGGCATGTGAGTGCCAGAAAGGAGCAGGCGCTAGCTGCGGGGACGCGGTGCTGGATGTTGGCTGCGCTTCATTGTGCTCTCGTCGCTTGTGTCCGGCGCTGCCGAAAGGCCCCGGGAACCAAGCCCGAGCAGACAGGCTGCACTGCAGGCGGCACAAACAGCTATGCAAATAGGGATAAAGCTGGGCAGTAGATCCAGTTCCATCGGTTCCCGTCTGCAATCGCCGTCGCCGACGGCCTTGTTCGCGCACCGGCCGCCAACGACGGCCTTCGTTGCATCAAGCTACATGAAATACATAGACTGAAGATAGCTGTTGAAATATTAGAATCCGCGACGCATCGAAAAGAAAATGAAAGCAAAACGGGAACAGGAGTTTGCACGATGTACACCGGAGGAACAACATGTGCGATCGGCGAAGCATTGCGTAAAGAAAGCCGAAGATCGAATAAGAGACGTAGGGTATCCTTTTCAAATGTTGGGAGACAATGTTAACATGTAGACAGAATAACAAGGTATTAAATATTCGGCAGGTCCCACGCCTTGTGGGAATCGGTTTCATGCGAAGCAGTGAGCGAGGCTGCATTTTTTTTTTTTTTTTGTTGGGCCAAGCGTTACGAGGTGGATCGACGTGTTTTTGTAAGTGCAGTAGTTGTGTACACATCGTCGTCTTACCAGGCAATAACTATTTTGAAAAATGTCCGTTACGAAAAGTTTCATGACAGAGCGGGAGCAGCAAATTAAGAAAGAAAGGTACAACACCAACTTGCCTCGAAGCCTGTTTTGGAAAGCAGAATAGAGGAACGCTTTTCTTATGGAGCGGTCGTAAGCATAAAAACTGGAAGCGCCTAATATGCGGGAAGTAGGACGATAAGAACAGATTGAAATGCAACTGTAATAACCAGTAATGATATTTTATAAAATTAGCAAGTTAATCGGGAGAGGCATTCGTGATACTTTCGTCGAGAGTACTGAAAAGACTGAGCAGAAGTAGAGGTATCGATTTATAATTGTATGGAAAAGTTTCGCGCGTTTTGCACTTTGTTCGCGGCGCGGAGGTATGTTTTTATCATAGAGCGGCTTGCTGACACCAGAGTATGTGGGATGTGCTTCTTTATATTGACTTCTTTGCGATATTGTGTACTTTGTGTGGTCCGTTTAATTAGTGCTGCTCTGTCAAACTGTGTCGTTAATTTTAGTATTGACTATGCTGTAAGAACCTGGGTGTTCTCATGGACTGCCACCCTGTATGTAATTTAATGAGTATCTGTGGCTTCAGTGTCCTCAGTTTTCGTGTTTGTGGCATGACTTAGTTCTCATGTACTACTTTTTTTGCTAAATTATGCAGGAAGAAATCAGCTGAATCCTGGCGTCGTCAATGAATCTGATGGATGGTCCGTCGTGGATGGTTTCCGGCGACTACGCTTCCTTCGTTTGTTGTGCATTCTTTTGCAGCATTCTGGGCTTCATTTCGACACGCTGCGCTGAAAACTTGAGCGCTGTTGGTTTCACGTGATCTGACTTCTGCTTTGTTTTTTGGTGGCCTTTTGCATATTTGTTTCTTGTATTGCTTTCCCAATTGCTGGCTTATGAACAGGAAACTGCAGCTTATTGTAAATAAATGAAATAAAAAGAACTCACGTGTTCTCTTGACTTTCATCTGCTAGAGGTCTGTGGATAAAAGTACTCAGTGACTGCAGTGTTTTGATGAGAATTCCCTTATGTAACCAACGCGTGACATGATCAGCATAGAGTGAAGAAACTGTAGCAGCGAAGCAAAGAGAAGAATAAACCCGATGCATCTCACTGAAATTCCGTCCGGACGGAGTAAGGAGATTCGTAAAATACTCCGGAGGTGACACGAAAAAACTCCGGATAGCCGGAGTGAAACAACGGCGAAAAATACTCCAAAGGTGCCACGCAGTCACTCCGGCCAGCCGGAGTGAAAGAACGGCAAAAAAATATTCCGGAGGTGCCGCGCAAAAACTCCGGCCAGCCGGAGTACAAGAACAGTGAAAAATACTCCGAAGATGCCACGCAATAACTCCGGCCAGCCGGAGTGAAGGAGCGGCAGAAACACTCCGGAGGCGCCACGCAATAACTCCGGCCAGCCGGAGTAAATGCTTTACTCCGGAAGTCCGGAGTATAAAAAACTCCGAATGGGGAGGTCGCTAGAGGACAAGCATTTTACTCCCACCTGGGAGTAATTTTTTTTTACAGTGTAGGGGGAAATCCAAATGGAGTCCATGGAACGACAACCACATAAGAACAGTCAATGCGGTCGCCGATCTAATCCGCACCTCGCTGCTGAGTGAGACACCTGTTGTTCACGCAAGGGGGGAGGAGTCCCGGTGTCTGTCATGGTGTTGACACTCAGAAAAGCGATTGACCTTGGCCGGTCGATGTCCAGGCCACAGTCCTGTTACTCGTACAATATCGGTAGGGGTTCTTTAAACCGCGGTGGTTGAGTGTAAATAACACTGGTCCGTGAAGAGACCTAAGTAGCAACATCTGAAAACTTTGCTAAGCGCGCCTCTCACGCAATATGGGATGGGACTTCGTCACCTTGTGTCGACTTTGTGTGCAGTTTGTTGTAACGCTGCACCGAGACACCCCCTATAAAGGGCAGCACGTGTAAGTTCGTTGTGCAAGATAGAGAGAGAGAGACTAAAGAAGGCAAGGAGGCAGGGCTACTCCTTGTCTACTCACTGGGAAAGCGGACTGAAAGATGAAGAAGAGAGGTTCACATTTTGCAAACATTTATACGAGTATTCATGTAGGAGTTACGGGCGCCTGTGACAGGCTTTACTGCCAGGTTCTTCATTCCCCGCACGAAACACGCGTCCCTCCGAGTCGACTGAGCAGCCTTCGACGCTGTCGTCACGCACCTGCGCATCGTTGCCACGGTATCCATGAATGAACGCTATACACGCTTCTGCGCATTTACTCGACTGTTCCCTGCGGGACGTTTTCCACGCAGAAGCATATTTAGCGCCGACGACCCTGCCACTCCGCGCGACGCAGTAAGTTCGTACGTCACACAAACGTCGCGCGTCGGCGCTGACGTGCGGGTCGCGTTCTCGTGACGTCGACTCGCGGTGCCAGAGAGAGACGCGCGTCTGCATCCGCGTCGCGCGTTTTTTGGACAGCCCCCGGTATAGTAGCCCCACCGGTGCGCTATACCGGGGTTGCCAGGGTCCTAAGTCGGGACCGGTGATTCAGCGCGCTTCTTTTCGTCACCCACTCCGAGTGCGAGCGCACCTTGCGCCCCTGATTCCTTTCCCCTCCACTTGGACGAGCGCGGACTGCCCCTGACCTGCTGTTTTGCTAGACGGTCCATACCCTAGCAGTGGACACGTGGTGAAGTCAAGGTCAGCGATTGTTCTTCCTTGTCTTGTCTGAGAGGTCAAGGCCAGAGTGGTCCCTATCGTGCTAGTCGAAAATTAACGAGCTGCTGTCGAACGGGGGACTGACTGATTAAAGGAGGAAGATTTAGCCGGAGTTCTTGTTGGCGATCTCAAAGTTATCTAACTCTTAGAGTCACATGTTTGATTCTATGCCGTATTCCTCCGGTCAATTCGCTTTTCCTATTTTAATCACTGTGCGCTGTAATCACGGCATCTTTATTCCTTTCATGCTAAATTTCTTGGCCTCTTGGGTAGATCTTGCGTATCCGCTCTTGCGTACTTGAAGGGATTTAAATTTAAGCTTCGTGCGTCGCAAGTTAGAAAATAACCGCCCACAGCTACCACATCGATAGGGGAGAGAGAGAGTGAGAGAAAGATGTAATAACAGCAGAAAAGCACTACGTAGTTTTCTAAATAACTTTTAAAAAATACTCTGCATCCTCTCTCTCTCTTTCTTTACACTTGTAATGTTCGATCTCCCCCATCCCTTTCGCCAGTTCAGGGCAGACTACCGCTTATTCTGGGCTGGTTAACGTGCTTGCATTTCCCCTCTCCCGTTTTCTTCCTTCCTCCCTGCACCAAACTATATGGACAAGTACATTGAGAGCTCTTAATTGAATAGCGTGTGATGTGAAGCGTATATCATTATTTATTAATTTACGGGGTTTACCGTGCCAAGGACGTCTCGGGGCTATGCGAGACGCCGTGGTGGGCGCGCCGGAATGATTTTGGTTATTTTCTTTATTGTATACTCAAAGCCACGGTATCGGGTATAAGCAGGCCACCGCAGCCAATGCTGAATGAATCAGCGCAGCCGAGTAAAAATCAAAATTCTAGAGAGAGAACACTGAACTGGGTATAATCTATGGCAGTTGCATTTTGGATTCAACTATTTCCAAGAAAATTGCCTTCGTAGGTTCCTGTTGTTGCGCCTTTTATGTTCTGTAGTACGGCCGAAATAAGTGGCCCTTCACGACCTAAAAGAAAAAGAAAGTTCATTAACCTTTTCCCCTTTTCAACGCCATTACACTTCCGACTTAAAAGCGAGCCTTTTCTTATTTATGATTGCTTCTTTCTCCATGTACTTAAAACGGAATGCACATCGTATTCTTGCTGCTTTCACACACTCAGCTGTTTCTTTCGTCTCAGTCTTGCTCTTCTTTCTCTCTCTCTCTCTTTCTCTTTATTGTTTTGCCAGTGCCCTTAAATAGAACTTGCTAGAAATTAAGCGCTGCTGTGAAACTCAAAAGAGCAGACTTGGGCCATATCTAATTAACACACACACACACACACACACACACACACACACACACACACACACACACACACACACACACACACACACACACACACACACACACACACACACACACACACACACACACACACACACACACACACACACATCATAGCATACCGCTAAACACAGAGGACATTATATCGCTAAACTTCAAGTCAAGGGAGCAGTCCACGTGATTTGTCGTCCATCAAGGAACTGAGCGGCGACACCAAATCTGTGTTGCTATGGCAAGAGCACCTGACTCAGCTGTTCGCGTGCCAGTGGCGCATCGCAGACTGGCGCATGCATATTCCGCAAGGTTACCCCGCAAGGCAGTAATCGGGTTTTATTTTCGGCAGCTGCAATGCACGCGTGCACTGCTTACGCGTTCAGCCCCGCGCAGAGTTACGCTGGCCTTTGCGGGACACTGCCGACTTTAGCGTATATACTTGGCCATAAAGCGAGCTGCTCTTTCTAAATGCGTGTGTTGTTGCCCTATAGCTTGTTGTTTTGGCTTCGGAGGCGGCGTGCGTGCGTTGCCCCTCTGTTGCAAAACGGCGGTTTCCGCAGCAACGCAGATTGAGTTCGCGCATGCTTCCAAGTTCTCAAGTTAAAATACTACACAGTGGTGCACGAGTAAACAGCTTTTGTGATTATTACTTAAATGTATGTATTGATGTCGTTCTCGGGAAAACATGAGAATCAGTTTTTCTTTTCTTTTCTTTTTTTGGCCCCGAGAGAAAATGGTGGATATTTCGACTGCTTAGAGATGGCGTACAACGCGCACAGGCAATGAAATAATGAATATTGGTTCGTACGTAGTTCAAGGGCCCTAATTGACCTCTGAAAATACACAGAACGAGCACGTCATTCTCTCAACTCCCCGCGTCATTCACTGATATCCGTCGTATATGGACCAATCGAGGACTTATTTTCTCACGACGTCACGCCTGAACTGACTGCTGGCGTCATGAGGAACTAAGCTGTCGATTGGTTCATATACGAGGGATATAATTTGTGAATTGTCTCCTATACCCTGCTTTGCCATGCAGGCCGCACACTCGTTCTGTCTTGTCTCGCACGACTATCGTGTGCGATGAACTGATTTCACTTCGTTTTGTGCGTTTATTTCGACTGCGAAAGCGGGATAACAGCGTATAGCCGAAAAACGCGAAATTCTGATAGGCTAGACGCTTATACCGCTGACATTGTGCACATATTTTATGAAGGAATAAGTGGTGAGGAGGAGATAGCGCTTGTATAGGAATAGTAGGTGAATGCGAGAAAGACACCACTCTCTCGACTTTGAGCTATAGGAGTGGCTTAGGTGCCCTTTCATGCATGAAACTTGAGTTCAGAAATTCAAAATCACGAAATATTTTTAGTGTTTTCCAATGGGAATACATATATAGCAAGATGAGCGCCAACTCTCCATGTCGTCTTGTTCCGTTATCTTTTCTTTATTATAAGTCACCATGGAAACTATTCGGTAAGAGTAGGCCGGACAGGTGGGCATGCGGAAGTTTACAGGTCTAATAAATGTAAAATTTGCAAGGTTTATCTTACGACTCGTATTTTGGTAACTGCGGTATAGTGATGGAATAAGCGTTCACCGACGAACGAATGTCCGCATCATTCGTAGCGGAAAGATGACCTAGTCTTACTCCTCGTTGACGAACAATACTACTCAGCTTCATTGCGCGTGTATAGCACATAGGCCTTCTATAGCTCCTGGCAGTGGTGGAGGAGTACGCGTATCTTTGCATTCAGAAGCAGGCTTTTAATGCTGGGGCTATAATAAACTAACTCGATAAGTTTAGTTCGAGTAACGTGCCGTGTAGCGTGATTACATCTCATCCACACTCCCTGGGGCGCGCGCATCATTCACTGATAAGAATAGCGGTGGTGCCTTGGACGCAGAGACGGCGCGAGCCTTCAGCGAGCGCGAGGAGAGATTTCGGCGTAGGGCCAAGATGGTGCCAACGTCATCTGCCTCACTTGGCTCAAACAGCGTCATGGGTGGCTGGTTGCGGCAATATCGCACGCCAGCGACACTTTTACATCGCACCACATGTAGACTAGTTCCGACTGAAATTTCAGTTGGAAGTAGCGCTCTGTGCGTCCTTTTTTTTTTTTTTTTCGTTGTGTGCGTCTTAGCGCGCTTTACCGTTCCTATAGTGTGACAATTGTGCCAGGAAGCCCGGACTCGTGATCCCTTTGATGAACTTTTGAAGATACGGAGAGAAAACAGTGGTTTATGATCAGGTTAACTTTAGAGACACAGTTATTTTTTCTTTCCGTACCGAAAGTGAAATAAAATATGTTTACCCGCTTATAACATCGAATTTCGCTATAGCACTGTGGTTATGAAGCCTTTGTAGAAAAAAACTACAAAGGTAATCTTTACGGATTTTTCAAAAAGAATGCTTCCCAGGGAACGAAATATTCGTCCTGGGTGCGATTCCGGTATTGAATTACGCCATGTTGTCAAATTTTGTAACGGTGGCATTTTGAGGCCGTAGGAGCCCTTTCGACCAATCAGAGTTGGCTAGATGGCGGAATTCGACGACATGGAGGAATTCGATAATGTCCAGAGTATAGCACCCTTCTCACGGGATTCGAACCGGGGGAAAGCGCATTTCAGGGGTGCTCTTTACCATTCTGTTATTGTTAAACTTGTGCTGAAAGTCTTGGTCTATCTTCGAAGCATATTTATTCGCCAGTGATTGAATTAGTCCTCGGCAACGCTTTCTATTGGACACACGATCGACAGAGCAGCTATAATTCAGCTTAGGACAGAGCAATTAACGTACACTCAGCGCCAAAAGTTTAGGGACCACGAGACACAAGAAAAGGCTGAATGCTTCCGCTGCTCGGCAGGAAGCCTTGAATTTAGATTTCCGGCCTGTTCTAAAAGGCGCGCTAACAACATGCACAGCGCAGTTCAACCGAATATACAACCACAGATTGCTGGGAAATTGAAAGTTTTCTCTGACCTAGTGGCTTCTAAAAATTTTGACGCCGACTGTACATACGGAACTTCTCTCTTTGTGAAGCTTGCCGTAACACCACCACAAGCTATCGTTCCAGTACACTTGTAACCTCCAGCGCCTATAGAGTTCTCGAAGGCGTGCGGATGTTTACCCGCCCGCGTATCAATCTTTAAAGTTGGAAGTGGACACCGCGCGCTCTCGACTCGTTTGATAATCTCCTGTGTTTGTCTGCAGCTACCTCGCCTCAGGGGTCAGATCTCCGCGGGTGCGCCGCACTTTGGATGGACCAGCTGCACAAGCGGCCGGAGCTTCAGACTGTACTTTTGTACACTCGCACGCGCTGTTTGGGGACGAACCCTCTACACCTCTGAACATTTTGAAACCCTCGAAAAATAATGGATCAAAATTAATAATAGCTGCTCTGTTATTCAACCCTTTTTCTTTGTTGCCTATTTCAAACGAGTATGTGCACGTAAATCGGTGATGGTCTTCCGTGCCACATTGCAAATATACTCAACCCTCCTCCACTTACATGTACACAGGCACACGTATATGCTCGTTTAAGATGGGCCCCCACCGCAATGCTCCAAGAAGGGGAGGCCCAGATCAAACACTTCCCGAGTGTCGGCGCGCGTGATTCACCAGTTTGTGCAGATCACATGAGCTCAAGGTCGCCTAGTGGCATCTCCAGCTACTTTTCGCGCGTGCTTCTTCTCTAAGATGGAGACGGATGACACACCGTCTTCTGCTGCCCACGAGGAATGCCGCATAACCGAGATGGGTGTGTAAAGATTTATTCAAGCCCGAAGGCACGAGTTCCACCACTGTAAAGGGCGGTTGATTTTGTGGCTGTATGCCGATACGTTGGTATAGAACGGTGTTGGCGTGCTGTATGCTACCATACTGGCAGGTGTCTTCTGCTTGTTTGTGTATACGCTGGCGTTGAGCTTGCCTCAAGGTACTGTGCACTCCTTAACAGGTCGGCTAAAATGGCGATAAAATATCACAGTCGTTGTATAGAACGATGGGAGCGTTCATGACTGGACGCCGCTCTTGAGGCACTACAGGGCAGTAGTTGGGCTCACGCGAGGCCTTTGCTCCACTGCAGACGTGTTCAACAGTAGCAATGTTCACGAGGCCTTCTCGTTCCCAACCCGCCGAGATGGCCTGTTGGTCGACTGCTGACTCGAAGGTCGCGGGATCGAATCCTGACCGCATTTCGATAGAGGCAAAATGCTAGAAACCCGTGTGCTTAGATTTAGGTGCACGTTAAATATCGCCAGATAGTGAAATTTTCCGGAGCCCTCCACTACGGCGTCTCTCATAATCACATCGTGATTATGAGAGCACCTCGCCCCGTGATACGGCTCTCACGGAGAGTGCTAATGGCGTGCATTGTGATCGGCCCTCTCTGTCACATCTGATACATGGGACGACGTCCCTATTATCTACAGCTTGGAGTCATGGTCCAGTCAGCATGCAGCGTGTCGAGCTGTTCCCCTTCAGTAGACATATCAGCTGGAAAGCTCTCACGAGTACTGCGTGATGAAAACGTCAACAGTTATTATTATTAATGTTAGAACAGCGGCGCCAGGACTTCTACTGCTTGGCTGAGCTCTCGCTTCCACAGTATACTTCACGATATTCGAGTTGAGTGGCAACACCAGGAAGCAGAACGCGTTTACGCATGCGCACTTCTGCCATCTCTCGTTCGTTCGCTGGTCGTTTTTTTTTTTAATTTATTGTTCCCGTTTTGTTTCGCTTTCTCCTTTCCAAATCGGCAGTGCCGCTTCGCCCGCTTCCTTTGCACAGTATATCCGCTTCCTGTACCCGACGGATGTGCCGGGGCTGCGGCCATCTTTGTCCCTTTTTTTTTGTTCCTCTCTTTTTTTCGGTTGTCTCTCTTCTCGCCGCTTCCAGTCCTTTTAGGCTTTGTGCACGCCCTCTTTTTGTACTATATTGTAATCCCGCTTCTCGCTTGGTTCATTTTGCCGATTTGACTTTGTTTTATTGCCCCCGGTGTGGCCCGACTGTCGCTCGTGCCACCGGAGCAGCGGGTGCACGGTGTGTGTGTACGTGCGCGACGGTAAACAAAGAAGTCACGCGGAGCGGCGTCACGTACCTGGCGGCGGCGGGGGTCTTTGTCCGCGCGTCCGGTCGCTTCTCTCTGGTCGAGCGTTGCTGCTGACCAGAATATCGCGCATCTGCCGCCGCCGGGTCAGTAGCGCATGCGTTTTATAAAGTGGGCGATACGACAGATGATTCACTATACAGGGCGTTTTTTTTTTGCGTTGCTTCCTGGATACACGAAAAAGGGAGCACCGCCCGTTACACTTTGGGAAATGCTCGGTCATCCCAGCAGGGGTGCGGCAGGGTGGTCAGGCTGCATGCGAGATGCGCCGTCCGCTTCAGTGTTTCCGCATTTCAACCCCCCTCTATCTCTCTCTGAGCTGAAACAGTGAAACACAACGCGCGGGCGTCGCCCTTCGATTGCGCTGACCTGCAGTACTGATCGGTTTGTTGTGAGGTGTTGCCGGGGGCCCGAGCGGGGGCGTTTGTTCTTTCGCATGGCGCCCCCATATAGTCTGTTTATGGCCAGCGTTGAGCGTCTGCATAAGCTAGGCAACTTTGTATTCCATGTTACAGTGTTTGCGATGGAACAGAGTACGGTATCGTACGTTTGTTCACTACCGTATGTACTGCACAAAACTATGTAATGTTCGCGATCAAATGAATGCGCCAGATGGCCTTCGGGACTGTTTTGAAGTGCGCGTCTTGTATTGTATATTTACACGAGCACTCAAATTGCGGCCCAAGAAAGTATGAACATCATTTACGAATTGGAAAATTTATACGTACTTATATAAAAGAGAAAAAACTTATTATCGAGGCGAATGAAATGTGCAAATAAAAATAAAAAAATGTATAAGCGTAGCTTCCATGGCGTTGACGGAAAAAAAAATTCATTTTCAGAATGCCGCGTGAGTACAGTGTGAATGCCCAGCTGGTGTCACATGAATGGGCATATACATTTGACGATATCGCTTTGGAATAAACCAGCTGAAATCACGCTGTATGTGCTATACGTGTGACTCGTCCTTACTGCGGCTGCGAATTGTGGTAGACGGTTAAGGGAGGTTTATCTTAATTCTTAAACACGTTTGATTACGAATATTCTGCCCAAGAAGCACTGCATTGTTGGCGCATATATGCAGCGTTTATCAGCTGTGCATAATAATAATTGTTGGGGTTTTACGTCCCAAAAACCACGATGTGATTATGAGAGACGCCGTAGTGGATGGCTCCGGAAATTTCGACCACCTGGGGTTCTTTAACGTGCACCTAAACCTAAGCACACGGGCCTCTAGCATGTTGCCCCCATCGAAATGCGGCCGCTGCGGCTGGGATTCGATCGCGCAACCTTCGGGTCGAGCACCTTATCAGCAGTGCATGCGCGGTTGTCTCTCAGCGTACCTGCTATTATAGTCACAACGCTCATGACGACGAGCTCGAGAGGACACAACACGCGACAGCGTCATCGGCATCTCCCTTCCGCGTTCTGTGCATGTCTCATATGCACGACGCCATCAGAGGGCTAATGACTGCTCTGTCTAATTTTGCCGTGTCAGCGATTGAGTGCATCCACTCACCCTTGCCCGGAGGTGCACGATCGGCCTCACCTGCCGTCACGCAATCGCATGATTCGTTCGGCCGCAGTGGTGATTAAGCGCATCTTCCAGACGAAGCACGCAGGCGGTCGAAAGAGCCGACACTCACTCGCACCGTGTAGGTGTATAGTGAGGCAAGAGGAAGAAATGCAAGGTCAAGTACACTGGAAGAATATGGAATGAAGAATCAGACAACCCGTCCGACGTGGTGTCTGCCACTCAACAGATCTGGCAGCGTGATAATAAAGATAATATAACTATTATTTCTTTACGAAAAAAAAAGAAAAGAAGCTATATAGTTTGACTTACAGCTAAGAAGTTGCCCTTGAGATTATCGAAATACTGTCGTCAGTCTCATGAGCCTGCACAAGATGAAATGGAAGGGGTAAAGAGAAACTCGGGCGTTAAAAAAGGAGTGCTTTGAAGCTGTCTTTCGCGTCCTCCTTGCAACTTCTTTGACAAGCACATTCCGTGATTGGATCGGCTAATCTGTGCCGCCTGTCTTTCGCGAGCCGAGCACTTTCACAATGTGCTACAGATTCGGTCAAAACAAGAATATCGCTGCAAGCACACTCGTGAACATTTCGTCATGTCGCTGTGCTGTCCCACCCGAGAGCGTTATTCGTGTCGTCGTAAACTATACATTCCTCGTGTACTCACTGCTATTCTGGTCCAAAGTGGCGGATAAACAACACAGTAACCGAAGACAGTAAAAAAAAAAAAAATACCACAGTCTTTTAATGTTTCTTGGTGTGTGAGCATCCATTGTGCCTGTCTTTGTTTTCTGCGTTCTTCGGGCACGTTGAACCAACTTAGACCCGCGTCTCACTCTTCTGGCCCGAAACGGGGTGTTAAAAATGTATACGTGTCGTAAAGCTGTTGCTTCTCACCAGCAAAGCTGAAACTCAACGCTTGCTAACGAAAAGCTTTTCCTAAGTGACTGAGCGAGCGAGCGAGTGAGTTGGTGTTTTGTTATTTGTGCAGAAATTCTAACGATTCGGCCGTCAGGCGCCTCACACGAATGCGCCCGTCTGCACGTATAAACTGAAACCAAACTTCTGAGCTCAACAGCTCCCGGAAGGCTTATACAGCTCGTGTCTTGTGCTTGTCACAGCACGTGCCCTTCCTTCTTCGCCTCTTCCTTCAGTGTAATAACTACGATTGTGTCTTAATTGGCGCCCATTGTCTCTGAACACACTGCCGCTGACTCATGGGTGTGAATGTCCCTTCTGATACTAAAGGACATCGCCAGTGACAAAGGCGTGATGGAGCCCAACGACACGCTTCGTTTCAGTTGCTCGGCGTGGGGTCGTTGCGACGTGACATCTTTCCTCGTGATATTACGTCACCTACACACTATTGTGAGTAACTGCAGCCTAATGTGGATACTCCGGGTCTCTGTGGTGACGCACGACATAAGCAAATAAACATTGCATTTTGAATGGATTGTGCACGACATGCGTGGTAGCATTATGAGCTCAATAGTGCAACTGTACGAACACCATAGGACCTCGTGAAAGCATTACATAAACTACGGTGCACTGGAGTAGGCTTCACGGTGCTTTGTAGTTGGTTTATTTTGGTACATAGAAGACTAATGTTGTTGTTAAGCTGCCGTACGCTCGGATAGGGACGTTCGTCTTGCTGTCAATCTACATTGATCCCCTAAAAACTATTAAGGAAGGCGATAAACACGGAGCAGTGGTACTGCTATAGGTGCTTCACGCGTCAGTAACAATCAAGCTACTGTAGCTTGTGTAGCTTGTGGAACACCGCTGTGTGTGTGGAGCAACGGATACGCTCGACTTGCTAACGCTCATCATTTGTCAATCACTATTGTATCCACGATAGAGTCGTAACGCCAACATAGCATGCCCTCCACGTTTCTATAGTAACACGGTATAGCATCAAGATGACTTTCAAAAGATCATTTGCATCACTCTTGTTAGGTCAATGCGCTCGCATGAATTTTATTGCATTGATACTCGCCGCGGTGGTCTAGTGGTTATGGTGCCTGACTGCTGGCCCGAAGGCCGCGGGATCGAATCTCGGTTGCGGAGGCCGCATTTCGATCGAGGCAAAATGCTATAGAGGCCAGTGTGCTTAGATTTAGATGCACGTTAAAGAACCCCAGCTAGCCGAAATTTCCGGAGCCCTCCACTATATACGACGTCTCTCATAATCGCATCTTAATTTTGGGACGTAAAACCCCAAACAGCAATTATTATTATTAGTGCACCGAGTGAGTAGGTAATCTAATTTTGATGCACCTTTCTAGATATGTTCCTTAATTTTTTAATCTCGGACGTAGGGAGGCGTGCATTCGTGCCGAGAAGTAATGTTTAACGTGTATACATATTCGCACGGAAACGAGCTGAATGATATTCAACTCAAGAAAAAGAAACGAAAGGCGGGCAGCATGGGCCGTATAGTAGTCAAGAGATTAAATTGAAGAAGCAAGGGCGGAAGGCGGTATATTTGTGGCTCAGCCATGCGTGCAAGGGCGCATACACAGACTACAGCGGCCAGCTTGCCTCGCCTGCCGCTGCCAGGCGCCGTCTCGCTTTAATTTCAGGGAAGTTCCAGATAAGATATCTGGGCACGTCACCTGCACCTTGCTCGCAATAAACCGCCGCTCGCGTCGCCAAGCCCTTCCGTGTCATTTCCGTTGGACCTTGCCCCGCCTGATTGCCTGCGTGCGTCGCCCGTTCGACCGATCCGCACTCCATTAATACCAATTGCTCGCACTTTAGTGTCTCTTGTGACATTATCTCTTACCGCGTAAAAACCCAGGGTGATTGAAACTGCTGGTTGACCGGCTGGGTTTTTTTTTTAAGCGAAGCTTTTATAACCCACAAATTTAAGTGGTGACGGCGTCGTGCGCGAAAAGCCCGGCGCCGGCGAACGTACAGAAATGAGGCCCTCGAGTGTGCACCGGCCACGTGCGTGTTTGCCGTTATCCAGCAATTGCCGTTATCCAGCAATTGATGCTCTCTCGACCGTGGGCTTGTCGGCGATCAGCCGTTTCCGATATGGCAGTCTGATATTTTATCGAGGTGACTTGGCATTTCACGTTGAACCGTTTCATCGTTGCTTGGATATGAACGCGTGACCGTCGTTGTGGCCTTTAGCAATTGAAGTGTTGCACTGCTGTGCGCGTGGATGGAGGAAGGAAATAGTTAGGAGGGAGCATTGCGCAATACGATCGAATCAAAGAAAAGAACTCCCACGGGTATACCTCTGAAAACACGAGACATAAAAAAAAAAGACATTTGATAGTTTCCAACGAGCTTGGATGATATGGAACGAATACAGTCCGCTCCTTCTGTGCAACCTGCAGATGCGCCTCATCATTGACTCGGTCTTGTTTTGAGAGCGCTTACATTGTTGGCCAGCGTGTCCTTGTTTCCTCGTGCAGCCTAGACAGTGCAGTACACATTATAAAACCACAGGTACCAGCTGTGACGACAGGGCCGCGTGACCGCTGCGAGGTGACCGCGCCCCGCTGTTTCCTCCACTTTGTGCCTTGCTCCGGAGCAGTTAACACGTGTGAATGCGCGCCGCACTTGCGCGTGCGCGAGGCTGCACTTGCGAGCGAGCGCGCGTTTGTTCCGCTGGCGTCCTTGGTTGCGCACACAGTGGCAAAGGAGGCCGTCATGTGCGCGCGCCAGTGATTCCAAGGCGGCAGTGACGACGACGACCTAGTGGCGCTTGCAAAACAACGCGTCATTTCAGTGATGGCGTACACGACTCTCTTGTTTAAAATGCTGGGGAGGAGGTAAGGGGCGACCTGAATTGCTTCGGGGTCCTCATGTACCATCACACTATACCGAGGACGGGCGAAGGTCCGCTACGCTAATATCACCTTGATGTTGTTGTCATTGTTGTTGATAATGATGATGATGATGGCGTAGTGGTGGTCGTGAATATGGCTCCCGCTTTGACCGTAGCCACTGCAATTAACTATGTGGGTCTTGAAAAGACTATAGCTCGACTGAGGGCCTAAGTTCATAATCATTGTTTGGAGTCAGTCAACGAATAAAAAAGAGAGGAACACCAAACAACAGTAAAGATGGAAGTAGCGTAGGCGCGTTCCCTGCGCCGACTGATTTTATTAAATTGAAGTAAAAAATAAACATTCTTCTATAGCTGGTTTTCAACCAAATGAACCGCATGTATGCTGAACAAAGGGCAAGCAACTATACAGAATTGAACTGAGCGCGCGATATTTTCGCTCATGTCTAAACCGTGTGGTTCATGTGCATTTTGCACGCTTGCGGATCTCTGCGAATACAGCGTACGATTCCCGTGGGACTTCGTGAAGATATTTAATGTGTATTTAATGAAGGGCAAGTTATATAATCCAAGCGGCTAACATTACTCACAAGCACGCAGCTATATATGCACGTCTGTTGTAACCGCAGCAGAAATTTGGGAGGTGTACAAGCCACGATCAATGCGGTCTGCGTCTCGGCCAATGAGCTCCACCCACTTACACTCCATCATCCAGGAACTTTCCGTAACGTGAGACCCGGCACTTATACACACACGAACAAGATGGCGACACGCAAAGCATGACGCCGGTCTACGCTTCTCTCTCTCCTCTCTGTTTGACGGCAGAGATCGAGAAGTTTTGGTCGATCTGTGCATAATCTTTGCGTGCCCGAAACCAGCAATTAGCGCTCGACGCGGGGCAAAAGAAAAAGAACCTACGGGAAGTGTAACGCTGCCCCGTGAGCGCGCGTCATCCCCGAATCGGCCCGGGCCATGCCTCGTAGGCCGTTGACGCGAAAATGCGCTGCGGGCCGCGGTGGTGCCGTGCTGCGCGCCGAGCACCGTATTTTTCTCCCGAGCAAAATAGCCTCGCGTGCGGCGGTTAATCTCCTCCGCTCACGCCACGTACCGGACTACAACAGCCAGCTATGAATCACCAGCTGGCACGGTACGGGCCCAGCGGTGGCAGCACTTTTAGACTGCTCGCGTGTGTAATGCGCGTGTTTTGCGCGCGGTAACGACGCGCGATTCCAGACTTCGTGTTGCGGTTTACCGCATGCGTTTCTTTTTATCTCTTATCGGTTTGTGGAAATATGTGACTTGAGGTGATAACTACCTGCTCTTGTTTCTTTTTCTTTCATTTCCCTTTTTCCGTGCCACAAAGCGATGTCATGCTGATGGCCCCAACTCAGAAAACGATATATCGAAAACGGTAATCGCACTCTATGCATATATAATAAATCGGTACATATACAATAATTCTTTTTTTCAAGCTTCTTCAGTATTTCTCTGCGTTTATTTCGACCGTTTACCAAATTTTGCGTGCCCATATGAGAACGGAGGCCACCGTTTCACAAGGACTGACCAGCAAATTACAGATGGAAGTCAGGACATCCGAATATTCCCATTAATTCCATGCCTGCGTAAATGTTGGAGCTACCAAATGGACTGCTGACCTTCCGTACAGATTCAGCGCATTTCTCGCAAAAGGAGGTCGTTGTTGCAGTCATCATACCCTTGTGTTTCAGTTACTTACTGCCACGCAAGAGGCTCTCTCTCTCTCTCTCTCTCTCTGTTGCGTCGTCCGCGCAGCAGGAGAATGCGACTCTCCGATCGACTGCCCCGTGGGAGACGGCCGAAAAGCCGCACCGTGGGCCCCGTTGTGTATAGCTCTGGCCAGACGTATCGATTTCCGGGAATCAATTGGATTAAGTCTCGCTGACGTCTTCCCGGCGGTCGCGAGGAAAAACAACCCTCTTTGTGGATGGGCGGCCGCTCTTATAATGCTTTCGAAAAGGCTCGGGCGCGCCCACGCGTGCCTTCGAGGCCTTTTCGATCGGCCCACTGCTCGGTCTCATCTGTTTTCGCCGTCGCCATGATTCGGGCTTGACAGTTCCTGGAGGATCTCTTGGGCCGGGAAGTGCTCGCGAAAGGGGCCATTATATCGAGAATGTGGAGACGCTGCCTAAATCCTTCGCAGGGCTCAAGGTTGTCTTTGTCGCCCTATATACACGGAGCCTTCGAATTTGTGCATTATAGGCCAGCAGACATAGATAGATAGATAGATAGATAGATAGATAGATAGATAGATAGATAGATAGATAGATAGATAGATAGATAGATAGATAGATAGATAGATAGATAGATAGATAGATAGATAGATAGATAGATAGATAGATAGATAAGATAGAAGAAAGAAAGAAAGAAGAAAGAAAGAAAGAAAGAAAGAAAGAAAGAAAGAAAGAAAGTGTGACCCAGTCGGCATTCATTGGCTGGCAAAGGCGATCGTCACTAACAAGTAGGGCAGTAAGAGAGACGAGTAGATCGACGCAAAAGAACTGAAAACAGCCGCACACCACGTGACCGTCGATTGCGCCCTTCCACTTTTCGGGCAACTTCTGAGCTGACGGTTGTTGTTGTTGCTGTCTGGAGATAAGTACGAGCGTGATTGCGTATGACATAGCAGTCATCGACAGCAGCGCATGTGGTCGGTGAAATGAGCACTTAAGAAGGGTGTTTTTTTTTATCTTTCCTTTTCTTTTATATTTTTTTCTCTTGCGGTGTTCAATGGCCTGATAAATAACGTGTACCTCTTTTTTTTTTCGGGCAGTTGTTGCAAGTTACTGTCATTATAGTAAAACTTTTGTTGGGCCTAGTTGGTACATAGCATTTAGGAACCGAACTTCAGCGCAAATGAAGACAGACCACGAAGACAAGTCCTTGTCTTTCTTGTCTTCGTGGTCTGTCTTCATTTGCGCTGAAGTTCGGTTCCTAATACTGTCATTATACAACTACAAAAAAAAGAGAGTGGGGGTGGAGGAGGTGAAGCCACATAACTGTCGACAAAGTAGACGCGATTTTGAAGGCGGGGGGAATGCAGCGAAACGTGTTACCCCCTGGCAAATCGTCAGATACAGAGTTATCAAGGCACGTAACGTTTGCTCGACCACGTCACGATAGCCTGTTCATAACCATAATGACGATTTGACACATTGATATCATGAGGACCGCCATATTTGACACTAGCCCAGTGATAACCTGTGTATATATATATCCCCTTGGTAACGAGGGTGGAGCGCCGCTCCGCAGCATGCGCTGCAACCATTGACCGCCATATCCTGGCACTGTTGACAATGCTGGGGGTCCCTGCCGTATTTCGAAATGACCAATCAGGGTGGACCAACACGGAATAGTATTCCGTAGTGTATAGGCCTGCAGAACGGAAAGCACATCAGCACGTACTCGAGAGTTGACTCAGCAACAAAACAGCGCTGCATGGATCGGGGTTCAGCATGAACCACGAGTTCGGCCGGACCGTAATATAGTAACGTTGGGCCGGACCAACGAAATGCCGGCTCCTGGCGCAGCTCTTGTGCGTCATTCGAGTCGCGTGCGACGCTCTGTTGGCTTTTCCTTGTGCGTCCCGCGCGCCCGATATCGGTCGCGTGACTCACGGAGGAGCCGACGAATCGTGCGGCATCTCACCTGCGCAGGTCACGCGACAGGCCGACGCGATTCTATTTTAACGGGCGGCTCTTTATATGTTTTATGTGGAGAATGAAGGTGTTGCGTCACAATAGAACAAAATAACGAAACGCGATCGCTCGCGGGTGTCATCGCTATACGTTTATCATCACGATCGTATTTCGTCGGCAGAAATGTGTATCCACAAAGGATTAAGTCCCGGGTTCACGTCGTCAAAATTTGAAACTGCGATGTTTGTATAACGTCTGGAAAACAGCGCGGTATGGGTTTGTAGGCATTGGCAGGGGCGTTGTATAGTGTAAATTTACAAACAAATTAAACGAATTCTGAGGTTGTGTGCCAAAACCACGACATGCTTATGAGGCACGCCGCAGGGACTCCGAATAAATTTTGACCAACTGAAGTTCTGTAATGTGCACCTCTTGTGTCGCGCTTCATTCTTTATGTATATGTATAAGATACGCATGCAACCCCTTCCCACTGTTTACAAGCTGCATGGCAACGGCCACGTGTGCCGTTTCCGTTGCAGACACGCGTGAACGCCTCGCGCCGCTCGGTTCGAATGTCCCAGCACGTGCTTGCGACAGTCCGGCAAATGTTTACTTTTCGAAATGCGTCAAAGGAACGAAGCGGCAAGCGTGGTGTTTGCTGCGCGCGCTTTGGATCAAAGAACTTCGACGTCACGAGCTGGTTTGGGATATGGACTCGTTGGTGCCAATGGTTTAGCATGCCGCGTACACGTTCGCACAGATACACTGCATGTTGCCTATATGGGAGAATATGCATTCAGGAGTGTGCATTTACCTGAGCCTTGGACACCGTCGCTTTAATCATTCAGAGTTGTGCGAGTGCACGCTCAATGGTTGCGTGGCTGCACATTGTTAGCGAACGCACTTTACTATATATAGTAACCCGCTAAACGTCGCTGAGATCGGGTGGGTGGCCTCCACGAAATCTCAGCGTGCGTCGCGCAGCCTTCGCGCGTTTTAGATTTAAAAGCATTGCTCTATAGTCACTCTTATTAGTCCAACAAAGGCTGCGTTGCCTTGTAGTATACTGTCACGAGCTCGCTATGTTAAATCCCATCGAGGTACATACATGGTGACACCAGTGACCACAAGTTGACATTCGCAACGGTGGGTCTGTGGTAGTCGCTCCAACTGTCTGAAATGGTGCTTCGCACCACAGTCGAAACTGCGAATTTCGACCCGCCGCGGTCGTCTAGTGGTTCAGGTGCTCGACTGCTGACCCGCAGGTCGCGGGATCGAATCCCGACCGCGGCAGCCGCATTTTCGATGGTGGCGAAAATGCTAGAGGCCCGTGTACTTAGATTTAGGTGCACGTTAAAGAACCCGAGGTGGTCGAAATTTCCGGAGCCCTCCACTACGACGTCTGTCATAATCATATGGTGGTTTTGGGACGTTAAACCCCAACAATTATTATTATTATTACGGATTTCTCCTGCACCGCGTGTTAATAATAATAATAATAATAATAATAATAATAATAATAATAATAATAATAATAATAATAATAATAATAATAATAATAATAATAATAATAATAATAATAATAATAATTGTTGGGGTTTCACGTCCCAAAACCACGATATAGTTATGAGAAACGCCGTAGTGAATGGTTCCGGAAATTTCGACCACCATGGGGTTCTTTAACGTGCACCTGAATTTACGCACACGGCCCTTTAGCACGTCGCCTCCATGAAAATGCGGCCAGCGCGGACTGTATTCGATCCCGCGACTTTCGGGTAAGCAGTCAAGCACCATAACTACACCACAGCGGCGGGTGCATCGCGTGTTACACACGATGTCGACGGGTCTTCAATATTGTTTACAAGACGTAAAACTTGTATTTTAGATCGGCGCAGTATAATGGCACATTCGAGGAAAGGGGTTCCCCTGTGGGACGAGTGCTATGGCCCCCTTGGCCTTTTGCTCTTCTGTATGCATAACAGCTGCGTTCTCAAACACGCGATGGGCTGTTAACACTGGCTCTTGTGTGCACACCGTGCACCATCTGTAGAATCATTTTGCTTCCTTGTGCCGTCGGCAGCCCACTCTAAACACCGAGTTCGGTTCCGCATTGCTATGTATAGTGCTTTGCACGCCATCTTAGGACACGCATATATACCCTATAGCTGCATATTGAACAGGCAAAATTGTCCTTCGCATTCTTCAATTCCGGGAATGCTGCAGACGCGCTTCCCTGTGCATTCGGTTCGATGACACCTGCATGTCACGCTCAGTGGCCTGTACATTTCTGACAACGACCGTATACCTGATTGCCAGCATATTCCGTGTTTCGGGCGCAAAACATGTCCATCCCACGTCTTACACACGCGCTTAATGACGCCGCGCTGTCTTTCCCGGCTTCCATCGAAGATTGCTTTTCGGTCTGCGCTCCAGCGGCTGTCCTGAAATAGAACCGTTATATAGGCTGCGGCCGCTGACCGTGAGGTCGTCCCGCGCCGGGTTGTACCCCGCTGCCTTTTGTCGCACCTTCGACCCACTTGTGACGCAGAAGAGAGCGTCGCGAAGAGGAAATACGGGAGCGTGTGCATTCCGCGGCTTTTTCCTGGCACCCGTCACACGTGTACGAGCGCGTGCGAGGCGACCGGCCTCCTAATTACGGGGCCCCCGATGCCGTTCGCTTGCTGATCAGCTCGAAACCACTTCGCGAGTATCGAGAGCTCCGCGGAACCGTGTCGTCGTGGTCTCACTCTCGCAAGACAAAGCGGAGCGGCTGCAGACTAGTGACGTCGCCTGTTTCGTGGCAAACCCAAGGATGCCTCATTGCCTGCGTGGCCGTAAAGCGTGGCATCACCAGACCCGACCGTGTCGTATCGGCAACGAAACCACAAAACGGTAAGGCTGAAAAATGAAAAAGAAAAAAAGAAGAAGAGAAAAGCTTCCCGGTCACTTGCAGTTGCTTGAGGCAAACTTGAAGAGATTGCGTCTTCGTCGGTCAGTGTACCGAAGTTGAGTGCCGGGACGGGGAAAAAAATAATCTGTTTTGGAAAGTAGTGAGGATTCGCTTGCTCATGAATTGCAGTATATAGCTAAAGTGACCAATGATGTGCCGGTGGAAAAGGTTAACAACCTCGCAAGCTGCGTGGCGTAAGAGCATCGCAATGGTTTCTTGGTGGTTTACACGGGTTTAGCGTCATGGTGAACGTCTTTTGATGCTTCAATAGTGCCGCATTAGGGTGCATACTCGTCGTCATGTACCTCGTCTTCCCGAGCTGCGAGACGTTCACCGTAAGAACATGTTCGTAGTTATTCCACGGTCTTCTGCCCTAGCGAAGTACCATAACGAGCCGCCATGTTGGGTCAGTCTGGTCGCCACCCGTCTATAGACCCGATTATTTTCACTCTCGCTCCCACGTTTAGAGCAAACATTACATAATCTTGACCCAAGTTATCTGTTGGCGCTGCCAGCGTATACGAGCTGCGGGTTTGGTTACGTCACAATTGATGTCGATCGGACACTGGCTGTCAGCGAGCGATAAGAACAGGCCAGATGCTACAGTGGTCAACCGTTCCATCTGAACCACAGCCCCCAACCAAAGATGGCTGCCCCCTGCAAGCGATGAAAATTCTGGTCTACACCGCATAGGATTAATTGCGTGAGCAGACTCGATCAGCCTGGTCGCAACTCTGTAAGGCAGGATTAACTGCTTGAGGGAACGTCATATGGACAACTGTGGATGCGAGAAGGAGCGCCGGACATAGCGTCATCTGTGCGGCGATAGCCAGCGGCCCGGGCCACTCCCGTTCGCCGTAAACAGGCTGATGCGAACGCGGATTTCCCGCCAACGCCCCGTCGTTATGTGCGTGCGTGGTGCGATACTCTGACAGAGTGCACGGTCTGTTCTCACTCGTTGCGAAACCGATGCGCGTGCGGGCGACAGGCAATGACAGCTGCTGCGCGCTCGCGCGGTGGCGTCTCAAGGGGACGTCATGCCGCGACGAAGCCGACGTTCTGGTTGTGCGTTGCGTAAGCGGCCATAGCTGTGGCCGTCTTCCCATTATCTAACCCTGTTTACTTACGGCGAGTGCGTTTATCCGTTTCCTGGATGAGCTTGTTAGAGACGAACAAAAGCACCACGTGTTGACCTCGTGTGTCGTCCAAACGGTACATGATATCAACAACGGCCTTTTTTTCCCGGACGAAGACGCACGTAATAACACCGAGACCATGGATAACACCGAGACAAAGAAAGTTTTTTGCTTCTTCAGACGAATATGCCTTGAAAAAAAAAGGAAGAAGAGAAATATTTTGATCGGATGACAGGGGAGGGCTAACTTATACATATATGTGGGAATTTAGCAATGACGTAAAAACAAAGAAAAAAGATCACATGGTGCGTTATAAATTTGACTAAGATAACTCGAAGGTCAAAGCCCTCTCTCTTTTAGGGGCGAAGCTCCTCAGGGTGTGGGCCTGTCCCTCCTTTGTAGTATGTAGTATGTAGCCACGCATAGTGGGATGTATCCACTCCATGTGATAAAGATGACGATGACCACTGATGACCATGAAGAATAAGCGCGTTCCAGTATAGTGGAATGTACCCACTACACGTGATAACGATGACGATGACGCTGATGACCATGAAGTATAAGCGCGTTCCATGACGATGACGACTGATGACCATGAAGAATAAGCGCGTTCCAGTATAGTGGAATGTACCCACTACACGTGATAACGATGAAGCTGATGACCATGAAGTATAAGCGTGTTGCAGACCACACATTCTCTTTCTGCCATGGATGAAAACAATCGTGAAGGCGCTCTCGCCCTCGAAAGGCAAAACGGCAACGCCGACAATAAACGTTCCCCTGAGCTTAACGTCATATGTGAGGACCCCCGCGTTTGTGTGTCAGGTCTTTGTATGATGATCGAGTGGGCAAAATTTATGGGGATTGGCGGTTTACCAGATCACCTCCGGAGCTTCGCCCACTCATCATCATTCACTTCGTGGATATGGCGTAATTTTTTCTCTACCTCTATTTTTAAAACTCCCCTGTCCCTTTCCCCAGTGTTTCTAGACTGGTTAACATCCCTCCTTTCTCTCCTGTTCCTTCCCTGCTTCTTCTCAGTGGATTGTATTGATTCCCCCCTCCCCTAAAGCTTTCTGCACCTAGAGAGGTTTTGCACTTCGGGATCGGAGGCATTGCAAAGCTTTCGGCACCTCACGCGGTTTTGTATAGTGTCTCCGAGATCGGCACTCCCTTGAACAGCGACGATGAGGTCATCATGTGAGGTCACGTTATGTGGCCTCACAATGACGCCACAAATTAGGGTGATATGTGACGTCACGATGACGTCATAGGGCGACGTCTTCACATGACGATTCTTTGTAGCACTCGGGTTCACGCCGACGGTCAGTTTTCGCGTTTGATGAGGCATCTAAGGCTTTCCCCTGAATAAAACTCACACCGGCGACTATTGTCAAAGATGGACCGCCCTGCTGCAGTTAGACCCTATGTGGCTGGTCTCAACGAAGTAATACGTCAACTGTGTCCTGTTTTCTTTCTTTCCTCAGCACGTTGGCGCGACGCGGAAACCGTGTCTATAAAGTCCGCCGATATTCTGCTGACGCGTATTGCAGTCTCTACTCGTCCCTCTCTAAATTTCGAATGGCGAATGCCTTCGTGACGGGCCACGGTTTTTGTATGCTCACCTGGCGCTTGGGTTTAGCGCGAAGAGCGCGAAGCTCGTCTAGACCACATATACATCGTGGTGTCATGCACCGACAGGTTGATAACCGCGGGCTATCGCACCTCTCGCGTAAAGACGCAGGTAACCATTTCCCAGGCAAGCGCAATTCTTACCGATGGCGACACACCGTGTACGTTACAGCTCACTCGAGTGAACCGCGACGCTATCGCTCCCCAACATGCGCGCACTCTGTAATAGCCCCTCCTGTACGGTGCGCGTGAATCATAGCTATAATCCTGAAATGAGGGGCAACGATGTCGCTATGGCCTCGCGAAAGTATGTTTCAGGTCAGCGCCACGTGACTATAATTTGGGGACGGGCACTGGGCATTGTTCTGGCCTGTCATGACCTCATCTGTCACAACGTCCTCACTTGTGTTTTAGTATATTATGTACACTCATTATAAACGTGTATTGTTTGTTTAGGTAATTGTGCACATGTGTAAACATCTCCTCTTTTTTCGCCTACCTTTTCTTTTATTGTGGTAGTTCTGTGCGCTGTACAGACATCAAGAAACTTAAGTCCTCCTTTCAGTTGTATGGCTGCGCGCTTGAATGGCTGCTTCATCTATCTATCTATCTATCTATCTATCTATCTATCTATCTATCTATCTATCTATCTATCTATCTATCTATCTATCTATCTATCTATCTATCTATCTATCTATCTATCTATCTATCTATCTATCTATCTATCTATCTATCTATCTATCTATCTATCTATCTATCTATCTTCATTTATATTGCCTTTAAGGCACGTCGACATACTTGCACAGCGAAAAATGAACGAGGACGGAGAGAGTATACACAACACAGGCGCTGTGTTGTGTAATCTCTCCGTCCTCGTTTATTTTGCGCTGTGCAAATATGTCGATGCTACATCACCAATTACCTCAAGCAACCGTTTCTTCAATGTAGGGTACATGCAACTGGTCACGGTGGTCTGGTGGTTATGGTGCTCGACTGCTGACCCGAAGGTCGCGGGATCGAATCCCGGCCGCGGCGACCGCATTTTCGATGGAGGCGAAAATGCTTAGGGTCCGTGTACTTAGATTTAGGTACACGCTAAAGAACCCCAGGTGGTCGAAATTTTCGGAGCCCTCCACTACGGCGTCCCTCATAATCATGTCGTGGTTTTGGGGCGTTAAAACCCAACAATTATTATATTAAGGTACGTACAGTATATGTAACAGAAGGGACGGGCAAGAAATATGATGGCATACAACATAAAAAGAAAGAAACGCAGAATTGAAAGCAAGAATACGAAGCTACAGAAGGCATTATCATAATTTTACACACGAAAACTCTTAAAGGTCGTGCCGTCACCGCCTTGGTCTGACAGGAACATCTTTCTTCATTTTCGCAAAAATATAAATATTAAGAACAACTTGGAGCGGGCCTATGTGAGCTCGACTGGTACGTTGAAAAGAAAGAAAGTTGCAGTGGGCGGTCGTCCGTTGCCGCTCTTCACCGTCGATGCGCGCCACGCGTTTAACATAAAATGCGATTTTGGGCGAGATCCTACATGTAAGGAATTGAAAGGCACCCCGCCAGGTCCCATCGCCAACCGGCGCACGTCTTTTGTCGCCGATAAGCTGTAGGAGCCGTTTCGAGGACGTCGTGCAACATCTCTTCTCTTCGGACATTTGCGACTGCCTGCGCTTTCCACACACGTCGCAACCACAGGCCACCCGATTTATAATATCGGCCGTCGTTTTTTTTTTTTCTCCGATAATACTGGTGATGGGGATTCCGAGAAATGTGCGGTCTGTTTCGCGGTTTATCGGCTACTGTGGGCTGAATCATGGTCTGTGTTCCCAGATCTCTCACGAGGCGGAATGTAGGAGCATCCGTGTACCGAGCCTCCACCCCCCCTCCCCCTTCCCCGAAAAAAAGAAAGAAAGAAGATAGCAGAAGAAAGCGCAGTACACATCGTCAAAGTTTATCTCATATCGCCCGCTTAAGGCCCAGAGTGTCCTGCTGCTTAATCCTACTCAGGCTCATTGGGAGTAAACACCATGTAATGTCGTCTCCTCCTCTTCGTCCAGCTATTTTAGTGCTGCTTTTCTCATGAACTTTATATGTAATAATACACATATATAAAATTTCACATCAACATTTCATGGCCAATCCCCCAGTGTAGGTACGAGCCATATGTGAGGGAACAACAACTACTATACTCATGAGCTCATGAGTCCCTGACAACGTTAACGTTGTCGGGAACGTAGCCATGGGTGCGCTGTGGAGATCAGGCACTCACCCTACCGCCCCAAAAATTTATATTTTGTCTGCGTCTATAGTATATTGCGCGCACATACAAACACACGTCCGAGCATGCATAAAGGGCGTTCAGAGGCAATGAACTGTATGTATACACTCTGCAACGTATAACGCAGTCAGTTTCGATTTTTTGTTGTCATGGTTTTGCGTGAAAACAACATTACAACGCGCATAATATATCTACGCGGATCTGTTGTTTTCATTATGATGTCTACAAGCTTTTGCAAGCTGTATATCGAGGCAATACGTTTTGTCTTTTACAAAGTGCAGATAACTCTAAGACGTTGTTCTCGCTAGCGGCCATGTAACGGTTCTACTTCCGTCTCGTATAGGCCAGGTGGCACTCGCGTTTCACGCTATATGTGTGCACTACGGAATGGCTGGAAGCTAATGCGTCCTTCGGAAGCTCTTTTGCGGCCGTTTGTGCGTTATTTGTTGGCCAGAAAACGGAGCGGTCACAGCGTGCACCCAATACAACACGCGCGATGGACCAGAAATAGCCACGCATCGCTCGCCATACAGATCCGTGCGGCGACGTTTTCTCTCTCTCGCGTGCACCCAAACCCAAACGGAGGCGTGACCGACCGTTGCCGCTTTTTTTTTTCTGTCTGCTTCCTTCTTTTCTTTTTGATTTTCTTCTTGGTCATTATTCTCCTCATGCTGCTTCACGAAATCCCAAGGTAGCATCCTGATCGTTGACGGAACAATGGGCGCCGCGCTGTATGCACCTGCACTCATGCCGTGTTATATACCACGTGTTCTATACCGGCACACGCGAAACCATTATCTTTCGTATTTCACCCGGTGCAGGAGTGACAGTTTCATATATTTAGTGGCGCCGAGTTCAGTAAGAATGATGCTGTAGCTATTCTGCGTCATTGTGGAGTGAGCACAGTTTCGCGCAAAACTCGACGTTCAGCGCGCCTCAGTTGATGACTTCGTTTCTTGTAATTTAAGTGCACGCATAGGTAAGCACGAAATAGGTAAGAATGAATAGGTAAGCGCATCTGTTCTCCACTGCCGGGGCTCTTCATCACTGCAGTGTTGAGACGGCTGCAATGGTCGGGGTCCGTTCCACGGATACGTGTTCTTGTTGCTCGACATCACGCGCGTTCAGTTATGTATACGAGTGGACGTTTATTGTAATGTATAGTTCCCGAAAACTTGCGAGCCTTATTTCACGTAATATCCTATTCTCTTGTCATCGATGTCAGTGCCTCGCTGCTCGCGCGAAAGTGCCCTTGTCGACTTATTTCTATGCAATCCGCGTGCACACGCCCGTCCGTCTGTGCCTTGATCACACGCTGTATTTATTTGGCATGCTGCTGAAAAATCCTGAGGGATTAATCTACGCCCCCGATTCTCCTTCAGCGTCGAGCCCTGTGCCACGCTTACAGTTCCAGTAGCTCGATCCGCCGAGAGCGAGCCAGCGTAGTTGAGCGACATCGTGCAGCATATAGCTCTTCATATATGGCGGTGTGAATATGTCTTTAGGCAACTTCCGCGGTGACTCCTCGTGAAAGCCAGATAGCGCAGGATCGCTTGTGTTCTTCGTAGTCGTAAGTTTGACAGAACCAGCGCCGCCGTATAATTTGGCACCCCATGAACGACGCACGATCCGCGGATGTGATACGAGCACATATGTCGTCTCATGTGTGCGGGGCGAGCGCTCGAAGGACGCGCTGGCTCGCAGCTGATGAAATTGCGATGCCCGAAATTGCCAAGTTTCTCTTATCCGATAGCCTCGAGGCTACACGGCCGCGGGCAGATCGCCAACCGCGTCCTCACGGCGCCATTCGGGCCTTCATGCACCCTCCTTGTGCTTGAGCTGGGAATCGGAAACTTGCTCCAATTTCCTTTTAGTGAGATTTAGTAGTTTTAAGTAATACAGCTGATTTATTGATTGATTGATTGATTGATTGATTGATTGATTGATTGATTGATTGATTGATTGATTGATTGATTGATTGATTGATTGATTGATTGATTGATTGATTGATTGATTGATTGAAACTGTATGCCAGGTTTCTGTGTCCTTTATTTAGAACTGTTCGTAGTAATACACACGCTATAACATCATGCCTGAATAGGGCAGCGGTTGAATGTAAATCGCTCACGTTGATCGACTTATCTTGAAACGTAAAAATAATTAATAATAGCAACAAAAAAATTAAAAACCTGCGCAATTCTTCTGTTGTGTCATTTACAACACGGCTGTTGCATGTTAAAAGTGAGTTCGGTAACATCTAGAATACAGTCAAACCTCGGTGATACGATCACAGCTCATACGAATTTCGGGGTGATACGAATTTTTCGTTGGTCCCGGTCAAGGCCCATTGGCCTGCATCGTAATGGAGTACGGTTCTTGCGAACCGATTTTCACCCAGCGACGTTTCATACGTACGTACGCTACCACCCAGGTACGAAGAGGTGCTGTCCGCGCTGTCGCGGAAGACGCGCCAAGCACGTGCGAGCGCGGGAACGCAAGCGTGGGCATGTGCGCCGCACTGCCAAATTGTCAGAATCACGGTGTAAGAAAAACACTTCTAAAGGTGGACAAGGACCGAAAGAAGGCGAGCACGGTATTGGCGAAGGAATCAGGCCTGACAACGTCAACATACGCGACCGTTGAGGTCACACTTGTGCAGGCACGGTCGTAAATCTCCCAAAAATCTTCCCCAACACCTACGCGATAACAAAACCAGAACACAGGACCGTGGTTCTGTAATTTTGTGGTCTTGATCCATTGCGTCAAAGCGCTTCTTTTGTTACTTTTGCTGCAGTACTGCAGTGTCATGCAAAAAAGCATACTAAAATTTGGAAGGGGCTACTGCTGTCGCGGGTCACAACGCACCTCGTCCATTAATTAAATACGCGCGTACGAACCGCATATTTACGAGCGCTGGTATGATTTTCGACATCTAAAAACTTTACTGACAATCATTCAGGGTTCTTCCTGACGTTGCTGCGGCCCTGAAAAACAATAAATGAAAACGTACTCCAAGTTTCTTTTGTCGCATGCTAATTTTCCATGCTCTCTGGTGATACGAATTTCGGATGATACGAATATTTTTGGTGGTCCCGTGCGATTCATATCACCGAGGTTTCACTGTATATGCTAGATGTCACCGTGATGTGTGTGCACGGCGTGTGTATTGTATCGCTCAAGTCGTTGTGCGATGCAGAAACTGCAGGCCATGCGGTGACCTGGAAGGGCAGACACATATGCATTATACTAACGAGACAAAACCTGTCCTCGCATGCACGCACGCACGCACACACGCCATTCAGCCAGCGTTTGTTGTGAAACGGAGTACACACATTTTGCATATACGATGTCCGTTGATGTGGCGTCGAGTGACACCGCGTGTATACGTTGCAAGCACACTCCCGCGGTGAGGCAGGGCAAACGAAGCGACGGCCGGCGGTCGCACATGGAGCGTGCGCGAAGACCACTGGCGCGAAATCGCCCGTCACGTCGCGTGCAAGGCGCAGGGGAGCGACCCGCCTTCCTGGCGGAAAGAAACCGCCAAGGACGACATCGACTCCATCTATGCCGACTTTTTTAAGCGGCCGCGATACTTCGCAGTGTATGTATGTACGAATACGCGATCGCACTGCGTAAAAAAGCAGTCGTTTTCGCAGGCAGCGATGCACCGCGTACAAGCGCGCATCTCAACGCTCGATCTCTGCTCGTTCCAGGCGTTATACCACTGTGACGCGCGATTGTGCTTTTTTCAGGCGAAAGCCTTAGAGGACTCATCAAACGCGAAAATTCACCGTCGGCGTCCCGCGGCGTCAACACGAGCGATGCACAATCAACATCACGTGACATCTTCGTCATCATAACGACAGATCGCCATAATTTGTGACATCACCATGACGTCACATAATGACGTCATCACATGACATCGTCGCTTTGTCACGGAGACAGTGCGAAACCAAGTGATGTGCAAAAAGCTTTCGGAGGGGGGCGGGGGAGGATCAGTACATCGACTGAGAGGTAAATACAGTAAAATCTCGTTAATTCGAACTCGGTTACTTTGAACTTTCAGTTAATTCGGATTGATGCTCTGGTCCCGGCAGAGCACTATGTAGAGGAAAACTCCCGATAATTCGAACGCGTCGATATATCTACAACGGTTAATTCGAACTGGGAGCCCCTGATTTTCATTGCTCCTCGCAGAAGTCGGCCCACTGTGATCAAAATGCGTTGCAAAACCAAACCAAACCAAGTTCACTAGAGATGCAAAACAACGAAACAGCAACATTTCTCAGCAGATGAGCATTCGGACGCTGCGCTGGAGCTCTTGAGCAAGTTGCAAACGATGCTCATGGGGTCGCGACAGAAGAAGGAAACGCAAGCAAATGCAAATTTACTGATTACTTTTAATTTTCATTGCGTTAACTCCATGGCATCTAAATGAAAGCGTTTTGGAGCATAAATAGCGTCATATATTTCAAGATTAAGGCTTACTGTTCACATGAATGCATGTCGGTGCTTGTTTCTGGCGTATATCACTGACTGATCAAATAATTCTGTTCGCTGTTAGAACTCCATGAACTTAATTTACGAAATCACCTGCCACAAGCGTGTAGTAGCGCCTGGTTCGCGATAATGAGTCCAAAGGTGACTTCCTTGGCTTCTGCCCGCGTAGTGTAGCACGATGTCTGTTCGCTCTATATAGCGCCCACCTGCAAGTCCCCTTTGAGTCAGAATTAACGAGATTTTACTGTTTTATTGTAAAAAAGAAGTAGCCGGCTTTCGCTTTTGAGTCGTCTTAGGCGAATTCATAAAGGACCGGGTGAGTTCATTCGTGTTCCGTTTGCTGCTGTTCATAATGGCCGTCTATAACGCATAAAGGCCCGCAGCCGAAAGTTCGTCAGGAAAGTTCAAAGTTCGCTCCATGATACAGGGATGGCTTCCCGCAGGGTAGTGCATTATACTGCAGCAGCGCTATAAAGAACACGTAAACAAGTAGCCGCTGCAGCAGCAGCTCAAGCGACACCGTTCGAATCGATTGTCGTGTGAAACTGAGATTGTGGAAATGTGGCGTTTGCGTGCAGCGCTCGCGGGAATCGGTATCACAAAGAGCCGTGAGCGAAAAGCCATTCCAAATTATAAAATAATAAATAAATAACCACTCCGCTTTTATATAGAGTCTATACGGCAGCGCCAAGACCGGCCCGTCGATTTCTGTGCCACTGAATGCGGCCGACTGGCGGTTGTGAAGCAATACTCTGTAGTCGAGAAAAGATGCGCACTGGCTGCTGCAGTATAAACACGGCACGTGCCCGTTGCCTCCGGAGTGCCGTTGAACATTTAACACCTTGTTGCTGGGCCGGAAAGTTTACTCTGTTTTCTTTCTTTTTTGCCATCTCGGATGCCCGCTTCGCCCCTTATCGAGCTGGGCACCGGTTTCACAAGGCGCCGAAGCTGGCACCTGTATAAGAAACTGGTCGTGTGTAGCTGCGCAATCGATGGCGCTCGTCCATGCATTCATTCTTTGATCGTTGCCACGAGCAGACTTCGATGACCCCGCTCCTCCTTTCAGTCGTTTATATTTTTCTGCACCTGGGTGCGTACGAATGAGCAGAGCCAGCGAAAGTTGGATGAAGCCGGCATGCGGCGTTAGTGAACAGATCAAGTTTCACGCGTGAAAGGAACACGCAGATCTCTTCGAATGTCGCCTCTCATCTGGTGATCTGGTTTGCGCGTGTGGTCAACGCCGCCGCTACATGCCTTGTTGTAGGAGGTCTTCTTTAGTCCGCAAATTTCATTAAATGAACGCACTCTCGATCCTCTCTCCACTCGACACTAAAGAACTAAAAAAATGATTGATCGATCGATTCATTGATGTTAACTTACGCCTTACACCAGTATTGCAAGAACTTGAGCATTACAAGAGCTCCGGTCTGTTGCCGACGTTTCGATATCCACGGGTGACATTAAGCAACGTCGAACAATTGATGGATACACGTCGGCGTTTCGAAGTTCCTTGAAGATCCGCTGACGCAATGCTGACAGGATGAACACTCAGAGTTCCTTTCTCCGAGGCCTCATTTTGTTCTTTTAATAATTTAGATATGATTCGCGCAGTTCAGATTGGAGCTGCACTTCGTGACGCGAAGGCGCCGTATAGTGAACAGTTCCATATCCTTTATCAGCCGGCGCTCGTGAATATGCATCAGAGATCTTGAAAACATCTCAGTGCGTACACATTCGATCAGCTCATGTGTGCGCAGCTGTTCATATGGTCGTAAATAAAAACGTTCCCTTGAAGATACGTGGCTCACTAGACAGTATGCGGACGAGTGGACGCGTGTATACAAAACGCCGAATCGCTTCAAGCCACGAACGGGCGATAAATTAGAGTACTTAAAGAAACACACCCGTTCATTCGTCGCAGCCGCGCGTCTTATTCATGCATGCGCGCGTTATGGCCGTGTGTATATGCGCCTGCAACCTGCAGCGAGCGCCATATAGACATTTGCCGGTATGCATCATCCACCGTGCGATGGGAGACGGCCTGCATTTATCCGGCCCACGTTGTTGCTCGGCTGATAGAGAGTTCCTTCTCAGTCAAGGGGGCGTGTGCATGATACGCGCCGCTGTGCCGCACGTGTTCGAGCAAACTTCGATCATTGCGTTGTCGCTGTCTTCTCATGCGCGAAAGCAAAGAAGAAAGAAAAAAAGAAAAATAAAGGAATGGCTCGGGAGGGATATGCGTGGGAACAGGCGCGCGTATGGACAACATAGATGCGCCACACAGAGCGTGTTCTAGATACGAGTCGTTCAGCATTGGCTCAACACCGACACGGAGTCTGGTCCGTGCAACCCGACAGAATGGCACATCGATTGTCCGGTCTCGCACGGGGCGAAATCAGCATACAGGGAGTGGGCGCTCGGTGTCCAGACATTGATTTCCCACGACGCTGTGCAGCATGTTATGGCTGTACCTATACGTTTTCTATAAGCGTGGTGCTATACCGATCTGTACGTAGTTCTGCGTGATATTTACCGTTTTTCTTTTTTCTTATGTTGCTCATTTAACAGGTGTAAGTGACCGCCTTGAGAATAACGAAAGCGACACGCTGGCTTTGACTTGAAGCTTTCTTAACAATAGTAGAACCATAGCACTCAAACTAATATGGCTATATCCAAACTCGGCGTATCCTACAGGCTGCGCACGCTTGACGTATACTTGTCTAAAGTTTTCCATACTATGCACGTCTGACAGGACGCCTAACGTTCTTCGTGAAAAACTGCCATGTCTGTATTGTCAGTGTCTGCAATACTACTACAGCCTACATGCAGTGCTGTAATTACAGTGAAACCTCGGTAATACGAATCTCACGGGACCACCAAAAATATTCGTATCATCTGGAATTCGTATCAGCAACAATCATGTAAAATTAGCATGCGACAAAAGAAAGCTGGCGTACATTTTCATTTATTGTTTTTCAGGGCCGCAGCAACGTCCGCAAGAACCCTGAATGATTGTCAGTTAAGTTTTTAGATGTCGGCAATCATACCAGCACTCATAAATATGGCCCGTATGCGTGTATTTAAATATTGAACCAGGTGCGTTGTGACCCACGACAGCAGTAGCCCCTTTAAAATTTTAGTATATTTTTTTTTTTGCATGACCACCGGAGTACTGCAGCAAAAGTAACGAAATAATCGCTTTGACGCGATGGATCAAGGCCACAAAATTACAGAACCACGGTCTTGTGTTATGATTTTGTTATCGCGGTGGTGTTGGGGATGTTTTGGGGATATTTACGGCCATGCCCGCACAAGTGCGACCTCAACGGTCGCTTATGTTGACATTGTGAGGCATGACTCCTTCGCAAAGACCGTCTTGGTCTTCTTTCAGTCCTCGTCCACCTTTCATAGCATGTCTGATGCACGAGGCATGCACGTGTAAACAGAGTACAACGACAGGAGCCCGCCTCGACGCGTTAGAAAAAGAAGCATGGCGCTAATATCCTCTGTAATCTAAACGCGAAGGCACACGATGCCACTTAAGAGCTTCAAAGATTCGCGCACACAATCTCGGAGGCCGTGACGCGTCTCGGAAGGTTTATTCTGACCGTAAGAAAAATGTTTTTCTGATACAGTGATTTTGACAATTTGGCGGTGCGGCGCGCATGCCCTTGCTTGCATTCCCGCGCTCGCACGTGCTTGGCGCGTCTTCCGGGACAGCACGGACAGCACCTCTTCGTACCTGTGCGGTAGCGTACGTTCGTACCAAACGTCACTGGGTGAAAATTGGTTCGCAACAACCGTACTCCACTGCATTGCAGGCTGATGGGCCTTGGCCGGGACTAACGAAAAATTCGTATCACCCCGAAATTCGTACAAGCTGTGATCGTATCACCGAGGTTTCACTGTATACCTAATTTGTCAAAATAATCAAACTGACGTTTGTGCTGCCGCACGTAATCAACATTAAATACCGGTGCCGGTGTAAGATACGCATTCGCATTTGCACCAGCTGAACACGAGAAAGCGTTCCGAGATCACGAACATCGAACCAGAAGATGAAATGTTTTTTTCTTATCTATCCCAACTTGAATGACATTCACTTATGAGAAGAGATATGCGTGCGTGCGCGCCGGAGCGTCTTTTAGCCCATGTTCCACGGACCGCCCAAAGCGGAGGCGTAGTCGAGTTATGAAGCCTGCAGGGTAACCCTTCTTCCCTGCAGGTCAATTTAAAATCGAGAGCCTCTCGCAGTCCGACGTCACCAGTGGAATGAAAAAGCGCCTTAGCTGATGTTTTGATGCAACCAAATTCATAACCACAGGCACAGTCTAAATTAGCCCGGGTTCTTTCGCTATAACTGGCTTCTCACTAAACAGCTTCAGCGGAGCATGAGAAATATGTGAGTCACCGATTCCTCGAATTCACCAACAGATACATCACGCACCCGTCACGGCTGTCATCGTTTCGGCGGCAGTCGAACCGCGCTGCAGCCGCTGTTTGTTCGCCGTCCTTCCCTCGGTGGTTTGTTCAAATAAGATTTTGTTTCTATGCCGGGCGGCCACACCTGCCTTCGTGTTGGATGCGCACATCGCCTCGTCGAGGTGCGTTTTGTTCTGACTGTTCCGCGCGGGAGGGACCATCTCCGCCTGTTGGGGTCGTCGCCACCAGTCGTGACAGGAGTGTATGGCGTGGCGGCGTCCGCCGCCCACGTGTTTCGGGCTGCGCGGCTTCCCAGAATGGCGGCTCCCCGCTGGTCATTTGCCTCGGCTGTCAGAAACGACGATCGTCCGGATGGGAAATCGCTCCACTGCGTACCCCCCTTGCCCCGCTTCCATCCACCTCGGCCCGCCGCGCCACCGCATCCGACGTGCGTGCACCCGATGCCGGGCTATCCCGAGCGTTGCACCTTCGGTTTGTCCCTCGCGGACCACGATAGCCGCCGGCTCTGTTCCGGGACTTAGAAGCGAACGGCGAAAGTTATCTTGCAAACATGTTCAGGCATGTCTATACCAGGGGTGGCGCCAGGATTTTTTTACTGGAGGGGGGGAGTTATGCGCTTTGTCTTTAATGTGTGCTCTTTGCTGGCGACAGGTCTCTCTTTTTTTTTTGGGGGGGGGGGGGGTTGATTGGGGGGCTGCAACTTCAACATGCGCCCCCCGCCCCCTCCCGACATGCCACCCCTGGGCGGTTGAATACCTTTCGCTGAGAATGCAAACAACCCTCCCAACTACTTTGTCAGCTGTTACTTGATTTTCGTTCGTTTTCAGTTGGCCGCCCGTTTAACGACTTTTGTTTCGAGTTTGCCGCGTGTACAAACTACAAATATATAACTTGTTTATAGTCTGGTATGTTAGACATACTTGAAACTGCTGGTAGCGCAAGTTGACACATACACAAGAGAGCGCGCGCTCTCGTAGATTTGTCTAGTTATTAGTGCTAAGTACAATTCGAAGTTTGCTATATATATATATATATATATATATATATATATATATATATATATATATATATATATATATATATATATATATATATATATATATATATATATATATATATATATATATATCCAAAGAACATTATGGGCTGCGGAAAGAAACAGTAAGGGTGTGAACGTTTTGGATGAAACCGCACAACTGCAAAAGCGTCAGATTGAATATCATTGCCCCAACCCTCGTGAATCGCGAGGTGTATCAGAAGACATTTACGGAAATTATGCAAGGAGCAATAATCTACACTCACGCAGAAAATGGAACCTCAGGTATAACACAATCTCGCGCAGCGTGAAATCGCATGGTGCACCGCACTTGTTTTTGTGAATGAGAGAGAGAGATTAAATGCTGCCTTTTGTGTAGTGCTATCCTCCGTTTCGTGTGTGTATCATTTGTATCTTTAAAAACCGAGGCACCACTGTAAGCCGGTTCAATAACAGCAGCTTTATTCGAGTTTGAAACGTCGCAGTGGGAACAGGGCTGTTCTGTTCATTTTCTTTTTCCTGACTTCCACTGTCGCTGAAGATTGATTATTTACGAGCGTGTATAACGTAATGAGACAAATAACCTCGACTGCAGTGTACCGTGGGGGTGACTAGGTGATGGCCTAATTAATGGCTCTTTCAATAGATGTTTGCCGCGCCGTAGACTGTAAAGGCGAAACGAAGGACGCATCGATTTGACATGCAAATGTTATCGCGCGTTGTTCTGCTGACGACGAAAGGTTTATCGTGCAAGCGCGGTTAGTCAGTTCAGCAGTGTGACGAACGACAGTGTCACCGTATCGCAAACACATAAGGGGTGGGGGGGGGGGGGTGAAGATGAAGCGATGACGTGCCTCTCGCGAAGGCCTGCCATTGGTCCCCGGCTTTCCAGAGTAAAGGTGGGAATTAAGTAGTCGCCATTAACGTCAAAAAGCATGTATAGACGTAACCATGTGCATTAAAAAATTACGTGAAAGGTCCGACTGAGTGGAGGTTGTGGCGGTTTGGGCGTGTTGGTATGACATGACCAATAAATACTAAGCGCACAAACAGACGAGGACAAAGAGCACGTAAGATACACAGGCGCTGTGTGTCTTACGTGTTCTTTGTCCTCGTCTGTTTGTGCGCTTAGAATTTATTGGTAGAATTGGCGTGCACCTTTAGATGATCTGTGGTGCCCCCCCCCCCCCCCCCCACCTTTCTCTCCCCGTGTGCATGCCTATGGGCTCACCGATTACACCGATTTTATTTTACGCCGGCTAAGCGTCCGAGACTCCGAGCATCTAACCCGTGCCATCGCCTCTCGTTTCCAGAAAAACAGAGTCGTCCATTAAACAGGCTCGAGTGTAAAACGGGCGCGGCTTGCCTCGAAAACCCCCGACTCGGTGCACCTGCTCACTTCCATCATTTGTCGCTCGAGCCGCAAAAAAGAGCAGCTGTTCTCCGGATACGTCAGCACCTGTGCGGTGATAGAGCTGCCAGCCGGCGGTGTTTTGCCGTCTCTTTCCTCTTATCCTCTGCACTCCCAAAGCGAGGACATCGTCAGACTGTTAGGAAGTGGCAGCGCAACGACACAAGGACAAAGAAACGCAGTGGACGCTGTCCTTGTGTCTCATGCAATGAAACAACTAGCCCAGGCCAAAGCACTGCTCGAGGACATCATCTTGCATACGGGAAAGCAAACGCAAGACGCCATGTGGACTGAGAAGCGACGGCACGCTCCTCCGAAGAGACCCGCGAGAAAGGTGTGAACGACCGCCGTCGGGGTATACGGCAGACGTGCGACGCCCTCTCCGTTGGCGTCGCGTTGCCTGGTCGTTGCCGCTAAATTGGCGGCGCCCTGTGCCATGCCCCGGGACAATCGGAGGGGGCCACGCCTGGTGGTTATGCGCGAGGGTGGGGTCGCTCATCGCGTCGTCATCAGCCCCTTGGCGTGGCGACAGTACGGACGAAAACGTTCGAGGCGTTAGCGAGCTTGCCGGTGTGTACGACGTCACGAGCATTCGCGGGCTCGTTTAGCGGTCAGGAATGTTGTCTATGTTGCCCGCGGCGCCCGCGCCGGGATCTCCCATTCGAGAGTGATTTTATGAGCGCGCACAGCGCGTGGAAGGCGTAACGCGAACTCTATTTACGGCCGCGTGGCAAGTGTTTCCCGGACTGTTAATGGGATGTCCCGGCTTCTGGGTATTTGTTCTGCTCCCTTCGCCTTCATTTGCTTTCTTTACGCTCGCCGGTGATGAGGCCGCAGCCGATCGTCGGACCTCGAAGTGCTTTGGCCCCTTTTCGTGGGTCAGCGCTCTCGAATGAAGAACTTCCGTCAATCAGCAGCTCGGGGGCAAAGGATTGCTGTGCGCACGGTCAGGCTTTCGGTCGCTAAGAAAAGAATGTTTAATTTTGTGATTTACGCGCCAGACGACATGATTATGAGGCGCGCCGTAAGGAGACGGATTATGTTGCCCGAGGTCCTTTAACGCGCAACTAACACAAGTAGTTTTGCATTTGGCTTCTTTCTATCGAAATGCGGCAGAAGGGGTCGGGAGTCGAATCTGCGACCTTGCGCATAGCATCGGCCCTGGCGTGTCCTGAAGGTTGCGCGCGGTTGCAAAGGCCTGCAAGGCAATATTTGCAAAATTCGTCTTTCCTGCAAAGTTTTTTTTTTTGTGTGCTTTTTCACCACCTCATTCTAGTGAAAGCACGCGAAGAACAATGCTTTTCAAAAATTACTGCGGGATTTTCACGCCTCATTGTCGCCCCTTCAGCGTATACGCATGGTGATTGACGACCCTTGACATTTGGGGGCGTAATTTCAATGAAATTGGGAGCGACAGAAGTGCAACGAGTGAGAAAAGCAGTCTGAACGAGAGGGTTCGGTTAGAAAAAGAAAAAAAAAAAAGATTTAAAGCAGCGTATTATTTGGCGCGAAATCGCGCCCGGAGAAAAGCGCGCGCACGTACATTGTTCTAGCTCGTCTCGCGCACTTCTGGCTATACGGTCATACAGCTGACTCGGTGTTGTACTGTAACATGCGCTCGCAGTACGATCACCGGGCAGTGAACGATAATGACGAGCGCCCATATAGACACGCCTCTACCGACTGACTGCCGGGTCGCGGAAGGGCGCGGGCGCAGGGCCAATGGCTCCACGCTGTAGCACGCAGTCCCTGCAGCGTTGCGGGTGACGACGATGGGAGGAGGGTGATAGATACAATGACTCCATTACTCATCACGCGCCGCTTCGCTCGAAAAAAAAAAGAAAAAAAGAGAAAAAAACCTGCGCGCCGCCTTCGCCGTGAAATGCGCCCTTCCACGTACTGCACTGGCGTGTGCGTTTCTAATAGGCCAGTTGTCTGTGCGCGGTTACAACTGTGCATATGCGCGCCAGGTCCGCGCCCGCGCGTTTCCATTTCGGGAAACCCCGCGCATAAAACACCGCGTGCAAGAAAGCTCTGCATGCAACTGCCGCTGCTTCGGTGCGCCTTCATTGCGAGGTCAACGCATGCCGCTCTCTTCGAAGGCGCGGCGTCATACAATAACCTGGACGAGGACGGTTTAGTTGCGATTGGACGGGCTCCTCCCACGCATTCTGTTGATTGATGGCCGTTTTATAAGCGCCTATAATGTGGTCTCTGCTCTGCGCCCCGAATGCGCGTCTTTAATATCGTTGATGGTCTCCAAGTTGCTCGGCGCTGTGGAACCGTGACTATAGTAGCTATCGAGGGGACTGCTGAGCCTATTCCCCGAATAAACGCACCCTGTGGTAGAGAGCCTTGCATCCCCATGTACTTTCTAACACACAACTATTTCTTATTTATCATTGAACAGAACATCTCCGCTATAGTTGGTGATGGTAGAGTTACTGTACATGGTCCTTGTAGGTCCAAGGCGAGAGCGGGCACTAACTATTAGTCACCGTGTACGATTAAAAAAAATTACACATCATCTCCCCCTACGGGCAACCATGGTGGGATGCGAAAGCATCGCGGGTGTGTGCATCGAGTTTCCGTTTCTCTTATGTGACTTATCAGACGGTGGTTGTCGAGGCGTTTGAATTACCGCTTGTCGACGCTGACATACTCGTTCACACCGGCGACTACCAACGGTCGCGCGACCGTTTGCGACTGGCGGTCAAAAAGCGACTCAAAGCGACCGATGTTCACACATGCGTGCGACCTATATATGTCGCCACATAAAATTCACGTCTGCTCGTATATAGTTCGCATTGCTATTGCCCCGTAAAATAAGGTGACGTCCTGTTCCTGCGCATGTGATTGGCTCAGAGCTTTGCGACTGCAGTCGCGCGACTGAAAAATCGAGCAGTGAACGACTGAGACAAAGCAGTCGCTTTGCGACCAAAACGGCCATTTGCGACCGTTTGCGACCAGTCGCTTTGCGACTAACTTAGTCGCGCGACCGTTGTTAGTCGCCGGTGTGAACGAGCCTTTATATACGAGCGCACAGCTGTGGCGGAGAGAGAGTAACGGGAGAAGAGAAACGAAGCGGAGGCAGCGCTCACGCCATCCCACCTCCTCGCGCTCACGCGAGGAAAGGGGGGAGAGTTGGCGCATGCGCAGTATGGGTGCGGACGCCACAGAACGGACACTGCCCCGAGCATAAGATGCTTTCGCATCTAATAATCGTACTGGTTTCTTCTGGTGCAGAACACCAGAAACGTGTTGGGTCAGGAGATCGGAGCATGACATAGATGCCAGGGGCCCTGTCCTACACCTCCGCCGCTGCCACTTTTCGAAAATATCTGCCCTAACCCACCGTGATAGCTTAGCGAGTGACTGCTAAGCTCGAGGGCGCGGGTTCGTTTCCCGAACACGGCGGCCACATTTCAATGGGGGCGAAATGCACACAACACATGTGTACTTAGATTTAGGTGCACGTCAAAGAACCCCAGATGGTCTAAATTAATCCGGAGCACCCCACTACGACTTGCCTCATGGTGATATCGTGGTTTTGGCACGCCCCGCCACGGTGGTCTAGTGGTTATGGCGCTCGACTGCTGACCCGAAGGTCGCGGGATCGAATCCCAGCCGCGGCGGCTGCATTTTCGGTGGAGGCGAGAATGTCTGAGGCCCGTGTACTGTAAGAACCCCAGGTGGTCGAAATTTCCGGAGCCCTCCGCGGCGTCTCTCATAATCATATCGTGGTTTTGGGACATTAAACCCCAGATATTATTATTATGGTTTTGGCACATAAAGCGCCAGCAATTATTAATAATATCTGCCCTGATCATCACCGATTTACTAGTTTGTTGAGCTTTATCAAAGCCTAACAAACTATAGTATCTTGTGTTTTGTTGGGCTTAAGTGGGTTCTATATGAGGGGCGTCGTAGGGGAGTGCAACGAAATATTTTTTTTTTCTACCTTCTGGGGTCCTTTAAGGCGTGGTACAATGCATGATAAACATGAGCATTCTTGTTTTGCATCTTAATCGCAAAGTAACCGGCGCGCACTGGATTCGAACCCACGACCTCGTGCTCTGCAGCGCGACGCAGCCACCGCAGTGGACCAGTTATAGTCATTATTTATCTTTTTTGTGCACCCGAAGTGTAAAAACGGAGGTTTATGGTTGATTTCGTATTAACATGGTCGATATATCTCATTGCTTATCGTTTTGGCCACACTGGCACCGTCTATATCTCTGCGTCAGAATCCCAACTTACGCTTTGTTCTCACAGCGACGCTTCTTTATTGTCAAATAGTATCTCGCCCAGACGACGCCACTCCCACTTGAAGTCATGCGTCCAAACTGCAACGATAAGCGTTGCTCCCGTCCACACTAACAGACCTGGGACGAGCCGTGCCTTGCAGTAATGCTGCCATCGTTTTGTGTGCGTGCTCAGCAAGTTTATCGCGCTCTATTTCAGCTCCCCAGCAAGTTTGTAGTCTTGTCAGTGCGTCAACGGCGGGAAAGGCTGCTGCAGCACTTTACCCTGTTGCCAGCGTGTCATATCGATAAGCACACGTTTGAGAGTAATCAAACAATTTTACTGCGAGTAGCATCACTGATTGAAATCTTAACGATCCAGTGTTATGTTAGACAGGTTGTAATTATCCCGTAGGTTACAAGTCTTCTCTCTTTCTTTTTTTTTTTTCGCCCGTCTACTTCATTTTCCCTTTCTCCAGTTTGGGACAGCAGATCGGACGACTCTTTTCTTCGGCTAACCTCAATTCCTTTCCGGTCTCAATAATCTTGACCGCTACCCGCTTCAGTGGTCTGGTGATTATGGTGCTTGACTGTTAATCCAAAGGCCGTGGGAACGAATCCCATCCACATTTTCGTGGAGGCGAAATTCTAGAGGCCCGTGTGATTATATATATTCAGGTGCACGTTAAAGAACCCCAGGTGGTCTAAATTTGCGGAGCTCTCCACCACGGCGTCTCTCATGGTCATATCGTGGCTTTGGGACGTAAGACCACAACTATTATAGGTTTGACCAGTGGCACTTCTTTCCTCTTTTCATAAAGCCTGCTTTTGCCTTCTCATGCTCTCCTCCTAATCATTCTTCATGTCACTCAGGGAGGTATGTGATGACCTTTCCATTTCTGTACCTTTTTTGAAACTATATCGACTAAAAAAAAATAAACTAAAAATCATTGCACCGATGAAAGAACATTGCTCAATTTTCTTTCTTTTTTTTTCACTTCTATCCTATGTGCTTCTGTTCGTGATCAGAACGGAGGAGTTTTATTACGCATAACCGAAGTGAAAACAATGCACGGTCGGGAAACCAGGACACGTTGTGAGTCGTGGAGGGACTCTCCCTGTATAGCGTATCGGTGCGCAAAGTTCGTGGTTGCTATCTTATGCGTATTGTTGGTGTTGATGTGATCGGGGGTCTGCCCATAGGACCGGGGAGCAGCCAGGCCTCAGGGAGAAGTCGAGTTCAGGAGCCGGAGTTGATAACAGTAACGTTTATTTTACATGTCGTTTTGGTAGCGTATCGTAGCGTCGTCTAGCGACGCTGCGTCGCGTCGACGTAGCCTCGACGTGGCCTGTCGAAGCCTCGTCGTAGCATAGCCTGCATGGAGCGTCTCGACGCTCGCGTTATAACGCCTGGGCCTTCCCAGGATTCCCTGCTGGAGGAAACAATCAAGTCCAAGACAGTCCAATCAAAGATGTTGTCTTCATCTCCGCCCACTAAGTAAGCACCGCCTCCTTCGCACTCCGGGAAAGAGAGAAGCGGCGCACCTGGACGACGGGCAGTCCCGGGAGGCGAACAAGACACAAAAGACACTATACACACCAAGAAGGGATCTCGGCGGTACACATTCCCGGAAACGGGCTACGTTGTCAGGTGTGCTGTCAGGTGCAGTCGTTCCTTGCCTCGGAGCGCCGTCGGCGCAGCGGACGGCCAGCTCCTAGTCGGGTCGCCAGGCCACAAAGGAACCATACACACAATGAACGGATTGCTGCTGTACACATTCCTGAAGACTGGCCGCGATGTCAGATGTGTTGACAGCTGCAAACCTCTCCTTGCCTCGATGTGTCGCCTTATCTGGTGCGTTTCGGGGAACGTTGAGGTCGAAGAAAGCAGGGCTGATGCCGCCATACCATACTGAGGATCCAGCGGCGCCAAGCCGTGAAGTCCGATCATAACAGTGTCTGCACTGACTTCAAGTACAGGCGTTCATGCCAACTAGCCCACATTTCTACTCTGCTGACGGTAGAAGGGAACATGCGGCGTGCAAACGAATGCGGCGACCCATGGGTGTCGTTAGCGCGTTACGAAATCCGCGGCAAAAGTTCGCGCACAACTGGGCAAGCATCTGCAGCGCCTCGCACCGTGCAAGTCTCGACCGCCGGCGCTAACGAGATGCGGATGCGCCCACCCTCTTAAAAAGAAAAAGAGTAGAAGAAAGTAGCCTGCAGGTGAGCATAAGAACACTGAGTGCGTTCTAACTTCTCGGCCAGGGATTCTCCGAAGACCAGGAAAAGGCTCTGGCACGCCATCGGAAGCAGTTCGAACGAGGGCAGTGACCTCCGATAATTATACAAGACGGGAAAAGAAACCTAACAAGGAGAATCACGCGGCTACGACGAGCGTGCTTTCGGCCAGTCTTTTTTTTTTTTTTCCCCGCTTTTGTTACTTCATGCGGGGAGTTAAAGGACGCGTAAAAGCAAATAGGAGTAATGAACGACCTCTCCCTTTCCTTCGTAGAGGAGCTCTCTGCTTCTGGGATCACGCCTGCAATCCGCTGGGGGTCGAGGATGAACAACCCGCCGCACGCAAGGCGAATGGTGAGAGTGAAATAGGACTGCCTCGCGTGGATGGGGCATTAGCACGTGGCCAACTCGTTTCGCTGAAACGCAGCTAATGCTCTCATTTGGCTGCCGCCGAAACCGGCAATAATTTTGCGGTTAATGAAGGCGATAAAGACAAAAGCAAACATCACATTATATAGACCTATCTGGCACCCGTATAATTCACAAACTGTGGACACTGGAAGACGAAACCTCACTCAGTGATCTCTATTAAACCCTAACTGGCGCGAGCCGATTTGATTTTATGTCTGCGAACTTCGTCAGTGACGAACAGTTCCTTAGTAGCTGAAAAATAATTACTGACGTTATAATCCTAGTAACGTACTATAAATAAACATTGCACTCTGCGCGTAATCTGGCTACAACGCGCAGAAAACGGCCGACGAAAAGGGCTGAAAAGCTCAACAAATATTGGTTTTTACTTGCTATCCGTTTAATGAAGCAGCACCGCGGCACTCATCCGTCCCTCAGTGTGCTGCGGTTAGCCTACGCGCGACCAAGCTTCTAGAAACAAGCGCGCGAAACTTCTTCCGTCAGTTGAGTAGACCGACGGAAAAGCGCGGCGCGAGGAAACAATTTCGAAACCTCGGGAGGGTCTGAGGTCACTCCCGTCCTCACGCAACGGGGAAAGTTTGGCGGCACTTTCTTATCGTCCGGAACCTGCAACTAAATTGGCCCGTGTGACAAGGCAGGAGCGGGGCAAAACGCGCCAAGCTGGCCAAGCCAGCGAGCGTTGAGCTGGTTGAGCCAGCGGGCGACGAGCGAAGGGAAGGAAACACGTCAAGGAAGAGAGCGGGAAAGCCTCCCTCGCCACTTTTCTTTGTCGTTCATCTGTTGCGCGCGGTGCACCCTGGGATAGGGCAACCTGCCGATAGGCTGCATAGTCGTCGTTTCGCTGCGCTCCGTGCTGGTTGTTGTGTACGCGTCGCTGCTGTGGTGTGTTGTTGGGCCGCGCGTGTGCTTCTGTGCGCGTGCCATTCCCGTGGATTAAACGGCTGCCAGCGTTGGAACAGGTGAGCCGTGCTACCCCATCAGTTTTCCGCCCGAAAGCGCGCGGATCAGCGCATGTGTGAGCGTCGTTCTCTTCTTTTTTCCGCCCGTTTTTGGGAGCGAAAACGGAGTTTCAACAGCGCCCGTTTGACGCCGAGCCTGTGCATCCGACCAAGGACGGCTTTTAGCAAGCGCGTCAAGCCAGTGTGGGAGTCCAGCCTCCGTAGAGTGTTTTCTGCTCGTACCAGTTTTGGCGTTGTGTAGTTTCCCTTTTATTTTTTGTTCTTTCTGACTCGTCCACTTTAGGCCTAGCCTTTGGGCAGTGTTGTGCGCGGCGAGCACCGGACTTGCGATTCCACAAGTGCGCGCGCTTTGTGAAAAATGGTGGCGAATCGTATGCGTCCGTCAATGCGCTGCCAAATTCGCGTGCACGAGGCTTCGGACAAGCGATAATTCAGCCGACATAGCGACAGCTACGTTGTGGCGTTCCTTGTCAGCCGATCCCGGTGAGTGCACTAGCATATGCTAACTCGGGGCTGTAAAGAGCAGCGCCTCGTAGCACATCGCATTCGTGGCCTTTTGTGCTAGGTCCCGAGCAGTGGTAGCCTTCGCATTGTATCCCCCGTCCGTTTGTCACTAACCTAAATCTTGAGCTCGAAAAAGTGTGCCGTTCATGCGATTTCGCTGCACCTCTTGCAGTCACTTACCGCAGCGTTTACGCAGGGCCATACAATTTCCTTCTCCATCGCCGCCCTAGCCTTCGCGTTGGTCGTACGGAGTAGCGCCGCTAGTGGGGAAGTAAACATACGGCTTTTTGAGTAGGTACAGTACACACGCTTCGGTGCTGCTCTTATTTAGTTTTGCTTAACGGTGTAAGCATTTTGCACTGCAAGCTTTAGAGGCGTACGAATCGCTGTTCTCTTCCTTCTGGCCTTGTTTAATGTTGTCAAACGGACGTGTGTATGACAAGTAAAACGCCCTTGCGCTGCATTTTCTCCCGTCGCAGGCGTTATTCTTGTCCTTTGGCTTTCCATTTTCGGTCTCTCTTATGCTAATCTTTCTGTAACATAACGAATCGCAGGCCCGAAATGCGTAGGTTGTCGGGTGGGCAGCGGTATACCCCGCGCTTGGTATGTCCCAACGAACGCTCTTGTTCGGGGCGAAATGAGCCATAATGCTTGCCGTACGCTGTACAGTTCCTTTACTCTTTTGCGTTTCCGACGTAGTTTGTGACACAGCGCGATATTTCGTCAGATCTCCGGGGACGGTCGAGACAGTTTATCGAACCTCCGACGGGCACAGTAGCGGCGCTGCGGCAGTAGTTTCTAGAACGTTGGCCGAGTTGGCGCTCTTGATAAAGGGCGCGTTGGACTTGACGCGAAACAGCTGCTGTCGTTTGCGACGTCACGCGTCCGGGTACGTCGCGCTGCTCACTTATATGCCAATAAATTTTCGCTTCTGTTCATGGTGCACCCAGCTTTGTATGCGCTTGTGTTTCTATGTTTCAGACTAACCAATTTCGAGCAGCTGTTTTATGTAGAAACCAAGCGGTGCGCTGGCTTTTTATCTATTTTGGATAGCTGGTCTGCTTTGAACAGTTGCTAGGAGACCTTCGACACAGCCATTGCGTACAGTTTTAAGCACAGTCGCAGGAACATCGATTGTTTAGACCACAAGAGACAGTGCTGTTCATCTGCCGAAATTGCATTATGCGTGAAACGTTGGGACGTATTGATCCATATCAATTGCCTTTTGTTGAAAGCACAGCGGTCGTTCAATGGGCGAGGCGTCCTGTAGTTTTTGTCCATATGGCTCACAAAAGCAGTTTCAACTATTTTACTGCGCTTCAATAAGGTACCAATCAAGAGCACCGCAATGATATGCGCTGTTTGGACGAGCCGTCAGGAAAATGTTCATTACAGCTCTTGTCATTTGAGGAGTTCTTAGAATCTGAGTGGCGCTGCATAAACTTGCAACTCTTGTGACATTACATCAAAGCTTCATCTCATTCACGGTGTTAGGTTAACACCGTGAGGTCATTCTTCCGGATTGGCATCAGATCAGTATTGTGTATTCGCTGACGATCCCTTTGATTCTAGGTCGAGTCATTCAAAAGTTTAACTTTGAGTGCCGCTTCCATGCCGTATGTGAAATATATATATATATATATATATATATATATATATATATATATATATATATATATATATATATATGTAATACAAGAGCTTGGAGCTTGACATAGCTGCTTGAAGGAGGCGCCCCTTTTTAAATCTGTTGGATAGGATACATGTATTTTTCTTTTCATCATTGCTCATGGATAATGCATTACCTCATGGTGTTTTATGGCTAGTTTCCAACCTGCTTTCTGCCAAAACCCAGTAACAAGTAGTGCATCTGTAAACCAGTTTGTCAGTCATTTGTAATGCATGTTGTAATTAGCATGTTGTAATTAGTACTTTTTCAGGGCGCACTCACGCTTACCAGCACATTTTCTAGCCTCTTGAGGGCTTGGCCTTTTATTTTATGCAACATGACGGCTGAAAATTTGTCAGTACCCCTTTAACGAAGCTTTATGCAGCTGAGGAACAAGTCATTGACAGGTACTTCACATTTTAGTGACTGCTATAGTTGTATGCCCGTGAAGGAGTACTGACACAACTTTTAGGCATTGCAAAAGATACATTTTTTGTTTCCTTGGCATACAGTGTTAACACTCTCCACACACCGGAGCCAGGAAATGGACATAAAATATTTTAGTTTGATTTTAAAGTTTCCGTTGCCCAGCATCTGCAAGCCAGTTCCACTGCAATTTGGCATTATCGTGACGCCTGAACACAGTTCACTCTGCATCTTGCCTGCAGCCAAAATTGCTATCCAAGTTGATGGACAACAAATCACTTATCGTTGTTTAGATGCACAACATGCAACTGAGAGCATATGACAGGTGATGTTGCACGTATGTCTCAAGTTGCTGTCCCTGCTTGACTAAGACCTGCATCAGGCTGTGTTAAAATGTTGCTGTGAAACTGCCTCCTTGATACTGAAACTTCATTTTTTTTAAGGTAACTGAATAAAAATATATTTAATGCATTCCAATACACCACAATACTCTTTATGGGATTCTCGACACCAGTGTTTTTATTTGGAGCCACAATACGAAAATTACTAAAAATCGTGTCTGTACGCCTTTAACGGTGTACCAACATGAAAATCTTCATTCGCCCCACCCAAGTGAAAGGCCGAGCCCTCAAGAGCTCAGAAAACGTACTGGTAAGCATGAGTGCACCCTGAAAAAGCAATGACAGTATGTTTTTAAAAGCTAGTTTTGGTTCCTACTGTACCCTGATGTCACAACACTATGATCTTCTCGTCACATGCTAGCACAAGATATTTCGACGTTTCCACGGTCGCTCCATTGTGGCTCCGTTGCCATTCTGGTTGTTTCGGGGCCTGATGTCATCACAACTAGCCATACTGGTGCGTGAAGTCACCAGAATTGACACTGTAGCCTGACACCACGTTAGTGCTGATGTCAGTAGGTGCGCCATGTGAAAATGGACCTCAGTGTCAAAATAAAATATCTTATCAGCTTTAACTGAGCTTCATACTTGTGCAGAGCTGTCTCTGTACACAGATTGGTATGGCAGACTAAACTCCCCTTCAAAAATTCCTGTCAGTACCCCTCTAATACAGTTGCACTCAACAAGCATCTATACTCCATTTCGTACTTAGTGTGCAACACTGTACACTCCGGAATACATACCTCTGGGGCATCTTTCAGATGCACAACAGTAATCATCTATCATGTGTGCCTTTTCATTTACACCACATACCTGGTACTTTAATGTTATGAATAGGTTTGCACGGCAGGCGTGGCAAAGCATTCTCAGTAGAAAAGGCAAGCAAGCCTGGTGCACACCAATTTCTCTAATCAAAATGAGACTCTGCAAGCTTTTTGTGCACATGCATCACCTGTCACGAAGCAACCTTCGTGATGGAATACGTTCATGAAAGGTTGTGCATGGGGTGTAGCATGATAGACTGCCGATGAGATACTTTAAAAGGAAAGCAGAAATTAAAAATACTCTGAAACTGGGTATTAGCAGCCGTATAACAGCTTTCTTATTTTTAAGCTATAAAGTTTTTGTTACCAAGTCTAGATACAGAACAGTTTCGTGTAATTGCTAGAAAAGGAACATCAAAATATTTTCTGGTGTAAATGCAGTTATTCCAAAAATTCTCACAGTGGATGACCTGTAATTTAGATTCAGATCGCAGAAGGACTGATTTTTTGAGCTACATTTATAAATTGGTCTTCATTATCACAGGCTACTTATGTCCAGCTTTTCGCATGTCTTGGGTTACATACATGAGATATCATTTTTAAATAGTATGGAACATTTAGTAGTAAAGCTGTTCACCCCAGTGGACATTTTTGTACAGCCGCCCAGAACCAAGTCCTTGCAATTTTTGTGCACGTGCTTGGGCACTGAACAGTGGTGGCAGAACGATAACCTTTGGGATCAGCCAATCACCATTGCCCCAACATCGCCGGTCACATTCACCATTTCACTCTAGTGTCACAGTGAAATCACTGCTCTTGTTTATTGTTGCAGGGATTTCCTCACTGCGACAGTGTACAAGAGCAGTGATTTTCCAAATGTTTGCTTGTGCCATTTTTCTTACAGTGAAAGCTGTTATGAAATCACTACAATGGCCATTTTTGATGCTGTAGTTGTCCGCCACCGGTGTCCATAACCACTATCGCGGCAAATAAGAAAAAATATCTAGTGTAGAACGGGGTTGAAACCTGGGCCCTCTGTGTGAGAGCCCAGTATTCTACCACAGAGCCATGCCGGTGCTTGAAACTCCAGTGCAAAAAGACCCTATACAGGCTTCATGTCGGGAAGGACCCACATTATCATATGTAACATAATGTCGTAGAAGAGTGAAATAACAACCAGGTGTCACACAATGCAAATTGTGCAACGAGTGGGTCGTTGAATGCTTCCAACCTATTACAAAAGGACTCTGCCATAATTCTTCAAGTTCATTGTCATCAGGCACAGCATCAACAACGTACACACTATGCCTTACAGGTCTTTAGCGGGTACCACGGTTCTCTGCAGAATGACGAAAAATGGCATAGTGGCTGCTTCCAAACTTCACAAAAATTAGTGATTTATTGGCCTGGTGTGCGACCGATGGCGGCGCTGCGAACGGCGCCTGTATGACGTCAGAGCGGGGATTCGCGCGCTTTCGTCTGCTACGTAGGCCCAGTGCCGCGTTGAACCACCGTTGTGGTAAATCTCAACAAAAAAGCGGTTCAATTGGTTATCTTGCGTATGGTGGCTACTGACGCTGTTCGAACAACCGTGGGTCTGCTTTTAACGTTCATTTAGAAATACAGCTCTGTTTCTTAGAACTGCGGCCGCTTGTCTCAGCGGCGAGTGCTGCGCAATGGTGAAGTACTGCTCTGTGCCTCAGTGTACTTCGTCCGCTCGTGAAAAAGACTTTCACAACTATCCTAAGGACCCAAAGCTGAAGAAGAAGTGGATAGTCAATCTCAGAATGGGAAAGCGCCCCACGCCTTCATCGACAGTGCGCAGCAAGCACTTCGCGGACAGTGACTTCTGCTACCCACCGTACGCGCCACTCTTAGGTAAGCTTGTGACCGCGTTTAAGCGCCTCGTCAATACTTAAGCCGTTTATTGCAGGCAGGCTATAACCATAGGCGACTTACACCAGGTGCGGTGCCGTCCTACAACCTGCCGCGAAGGCCCCTATAGACAAGGAGCCGACGACGCGGCCTCCGAATCGCCTCGAAGGAAAGCGCGCCTCGTGAGCTCAGCTGAGCGGCGCAGGATATCTATTATATCCTGCGCCATCTCAGATGACGTAGTACATGCGTATTTTCCTTATCAAGGCAAGCGCGCGTCTAGCGGACTGCTTATCATAAATTCATAAGTCAAAGCTGTTGCCGCTGTTTAGTGCTCATTCTCTAAAAGTTTTCACCTTAGGCAGTGCAGACACTTTTTTAAAAGCGGAGCTCTTTAAGCTTTTCGTTAGGCTGCGTGGCGTGAAACTCTACCCAGCTTGCCTTTGCCACGTTAATGCCTGTGGCCCTGTGCGTGGTATAATCAGCGATTAACCATTTGTTATATTCTAATACCCATGCGACGGCCCTGTGCGGTGTTAATATGAACTATGACGTAATATCGCTCTCAGTGAACCAACATTACGGAACAAACTGCGATCATGAGCATCGGCAGGGGGGTGTGCAACAAGCCGGCACTTGCGCACTTGTTTGCAGGATGAGAGCTGCGAGGGTGATGCGATCTCCGTTGACGGCCTCGACCACGCATTCAACAACGTGGCCTGCGTCGTACACCGCCTCGCCCTCGATGACAAGCGTTATCTATGTACTTGTAGATGCTGGAGAACGGTACGCTTACTGAAATATCGAAAGAAACACCCAGACTAATTAGTATAGTACGGCGGAAACAAGATAACGAGCGAGAACACTCACACATAGTTCTTACCAGCAATGCGGTCGGTGGCATCGGCGCACTCATCGGCCATCCTGGGGATTTCTTGGCCCTTTCGATTGGGCCGCAATTAAAAAAAACATTCGTTGCAGGCGTTAGTTGACCGTCGCAAGGCTGTTCGTTCGACAAAGTTCCCGCCTGAAGCAGACGATCTGCATACAGGAGCAGCGGCTGCTGCAGCGCGGAGTCCCCGCTCTGACGTCACACGCGAGAGGGCGCCACTCTAAGATCTCGAGGCCAATAGCGTTGTGGGTACCTCGCAAGTGCACTTGTATCGGTTGCCGAGGAAGCCCATAAGGCCCCCATGATCCATTTCCTCAGGGTCTCAATAAAGTTTTTTTCCCCTCTCTCTCTTTTTCTCACGTTAACATATGTTATGTAGCGTGGTGGGAGAGTGAAATAATGACTGGGTGTCTCACAATGCGAATTGCATAACTAGTGGGTCGTTTAAAGCTTCCAACCTATTACAAAAGGCTCAGCCATAATTTTTTATAGTCACCATTCGCCGCATCAGCAAAGTGCACATAATGCCTTGCAGATGTGTTGTGGGCACCTCGCTTCTCCGTAAAATGACGAATAGTGGCATAGTTGGTACTTCCCAACTTCACAAAAATTATGATTTATGGTGTAGTGGGTACCTTGCAAGTCACAAGAGAGCTTACAATGAGCTCTAGAAATGCCACTCTTCCAGCTTTTGCTGTGACTGTGCTGCGTTTTACGCGCAGGCCTGGCGTTTTTATTTTCTTAGTTGCCAGTAAAATGCGCCTTTGCAAGTTTGGTAAGGGATAAGTGACCTGAAGATGTCTAAGGAAATGTCTTGTTTATGCAGGTTGAGGCAGCAGGTGGTGTAGTTCCTCCACTTCTGTTCCACCTCAGGCGTGCACGGCTGAGACATGGTGGACTACTACTCGATCCTCCTCGTCGCCAGGACTGCCACCACAGATGACATCAAAAAGGCGTAAGTATGGCTTTATGCTGTTTCATTGGCTGCTCCTTAGTGCACGTCAATACCTTGTCTTTCTATATCAGGGGTATTATCAATGCGTGGTTTAAGATTGCTACTTGCTGTGGTAGCTCAGTGAGCAACCCTGAGCATAGTCTCAACTTCACTTGTTGCAATGGGAATCAAATATTATAAGGTATGTGTCTCGTAATTCATGCTGAAGATAGTAAATGACAAAACTGTTTCACTAGAATTGACCCATGCTAGGGATACCGTTGATGTGACGGATGTTTGGCTACCAGCTATTTATTCAATGGTTAAGGATGGAACATAAATATAAATGTTTGCATGAACATACGATGATGACCTCTGAGTCATTGTTATAAACATTTTGTTCCATGAACACAGCTATATATGTACCATGTTTCTCGTGTTTACATAATTATTTATATTGTTGACCCCATCAGGATCGTATTGCTAACAGTTTCCACCCACTAGAAAGCTTCCAATATCTGAAATGGTGCATATTTTGCTGTTTATTGAAATGTACAATTCCCTGAAGCACACATGTAAAAACATGCGCTTAGATGTTGAAGGGGTCCGCTCTATGCATGGCTGGTGCAGAAGCCTAGTTCCGGTTCCAGTCGTCCACAGTTGTACCGTGCATGTGTTAACGTCCCCTTCCTGTAGCGCGAGTTATCGCAGCTACGACGGGTTCAGGCAAATAAGGCAACAGGCTAGGTCAATAAACAACACTTTATTGCTATGCTAGCAGTAACACGTAAACGTGACGTAGAGGGATAGTCTATGTAAAAAACAAGGGGTAAGTCTCCCTCGCAGGGGACCAGTACCCTTTCCCGCAAGCAGGGAAACGAGGATTAGCGCGCAGTGCGGTGGGACTGAAGGGGTTCCCAGAAAAGGGGCAACGGTGCTCCCTCCCGAGTGACCTCTTGGCTACCGCCACGATTACCCCATTGTTAAGGAAGGAAATGGGCATGCGTGCTCTCCCACAATGTGCAGCGTTCTTTTTCAACATTGACAACATTTTCCTTAGGGCAATCGTTCACAAAGCAACATGTTTGCCTGATAAGCACTTGATTCACATTTAGGAAATCTCCTTATGTCACCTGGCTGAGATTAATTAGCCGAAGGAATAAAACAACATGAAAGATGAAGACAAGCACTCTAGATGAATTATTTGTTGGGCTAGTTGGTTGTGCATAACTAGCTGAGATATATTAGTTCGAGGAATAAAACAACATTCAAGAAAGAAGACGAAGACAGTTATCTCGGCAAGTTATGCACGACCTACTAGCCCAACAATTAATTCTTCACGTGTGTTACTCCCGTGGCAAATGTTATGAACAAAAGATTCTAGAAAGAATTCAGATAGTCGGCACCTGTGCCTTGTATGTGCACACACTGTGTGCACTTCCAACTATCCTAACACTGCCCTAAAAGCATGTCCTGATGTTAAAAGTGGTCTGAATTTATCCAGAGCTCTTTTACTGCATCTTTCCTTACCCCTTGCCTGTCCTGGAGCATTAAGCTTGTTCACCGAACAAGATTTCACTTTGCTAAATTTGATGTGGCTTTTTAACAGCCATGCTTTGTGCAGCTTGTCCGTGTTGCATCCAATTTCTTGTGTTATTTATGTAAGAGTTGGAAATTTGATAGTGTTGGCAATGATGTAACAGCCCGAATTTTTTTTTTTTTATGTGCGTAGCTCCTGTTTGAAAACTAGATTCGTCTCTGTGCTGTCTATTCTTGTCAGGTTATTTTAAAGAAAAGCCTCTGCTCTCACTAGTTCACGTATGCATGCTGGAGCTGCCATTCATCCTGTTTTGACATTCTGTGCATTGTCCTTGCTTCTCTACACATTCCATGGTAAATGCGATTTCTTGCTTGCAGGTACAGAAAGTTGGCTTTGAAGTGGCATCCTGACAAAAATCCAGACAAGAAGGAAGAAGCCGAACGGCGATTCAAGGAAATTTCCGAAGCCTATGAAGTTCTTTCTGATGGTCAGTGTTCCAGTAATTAAGCATCCTCAGTTTCTAGTGACATGTTGCTCTGTACCAGCTGTTTTTAAAAGCACATTTTGCTGCTTTTATTTTATGTTATTTTATTTTGTGTACTGTTGCATGTATGATGGCTTCTCTTAGCATCTAGTGTGATTAATGTTATTGTACATCTTGCCTAGTAGTTATGTTAGTTTCCTCAATAATGTTACTCCTTTGTTTTGCAATAATAAATTAAAGGAACACTAAGCAAAAGCTTGGGTTGTATCAGTGAATTACACTTGCAAAAGAAAGGCACACGTCCAATTAAAGCAGCCCCGGCAAGCCTGAAATACAAACTATATCAAGAATGAAATGTGGGTGGTGCAGCCGCCTTGAACTTGCTGCATTAGCCTACTGTGACGTCTCAAATTCTGACTTCTATCTGTTATGCACAGTTAGTTTTCTAGCTGTAAGCATGGACTACGTTGTATACCAAAGAGCCAAATACTAACTTTAAAGTTGCATGTGTTAATGAGACCTAAAAGTTCGCACTAAAATCTTTTAATACAGCAGACTCAGTAAATGGAAAAATCTTAATCTGAACTGCTACTTAAATGGGTCAAGTGCTTCTGACAATATTGGTTTCGTACTCGTATTCTGTACCCCTGTTCATCTCTCAGTAAACTGAACTCCTGTTAAAACACATTTTCCTGGTTCCTTCATTCCATTTAACGAGAGTCTACTGTATATAGTGTCACTCATACTTGCATATCTGTTTTCAGCAAAAGAAATGAGATGGAAGTTTCATTTTCTCATCAAGTAATCAGCCGGTGAAACGAAGGAAAATAGTATTCAAAAATGCACTGTCAGCTTAAACAGAGTTCGAGATTTCCTATTGCACTGGAGTATGTGGGCTTGGTATGATTGCGACATAGGTACTTTGTACACAGTGCGCAAAAGCTGGGTGGGATACAAGCTAATACACATGCATCTGCAGCATTGTAAAGCACGTGCTAATAATGCTGGTTTGTTTACAAGAATGCAGCATTGTTTCATTAGATTTGTCAGCTGATTGATAGCAGAATACCTCTGAAAAGAAGCACAAATACCAATTGCCTCAACAGATGATTGTGTGTTCATACTGGCGCTTCCAGTATCATCCTTAACATTATTGTATGATGTCCCAAGGCCACAGGTAAAATTTTAGGCCCTGCTGTCATGAAATTGGACAGTTTTGTATGTTGTTCACTGTAATGCACAAACTAGGCAGGCATCCTACTGAATTTCTGTGGACATTGAGCAAAAAGCTTGTCTTTGAGAGTTTTCTGGCGATGGGACTTTGGTTATACTGCTCCTTTTTTTTTTTCTCGACAGACAAGAAACGCAAGGTGTACGACCGATATGGCAAGGAGGGCCTGAATGGCACCGCCGGTGGCATGCGGTCGGGTGCCCGCCACAACCACCATCACTTCAACGGATGCATGGGTGGTGTCGGCGGATTCTTTGACGATGGGTTTGCCGCACCATTCTTCAGCTTCACGTTCCGGGACCCAGAGGAGGTGTTCCGGGAGTTCTTTGGCACAGACTCATTCCACATGTTCTTTGACAACCCCTACACCGCCACCAACACGGGTCGCCAGCAGCAGCATCTTCACAATCAAGCTAGGCACGGTCATTGTAAGTGGGATTGCACTGCTACTGTCTAGAAAGTTATTCGGTGGATTTGCATATGTGTGTTTCAGTTCGAAAATGTGCATACAGTGCCAGCTGCAGTATCTCGGAACGCAATGTTCAATGCCTGATAGAGTTGCTTGGGGATCAACTGCACCTGTGTATCCTGATTGAGTGAAACTTGTGGAAGTACTGTGACTTGCTTTCTTTTTTATCAGATTTCACAAGAAGACCACATTTGTTTGTTTGCATCATTCAGTAACCACTTCACATCATAGTTTGCCTAGTTCAACCAGATTTAGTTGCCAGGAAGTAACGAAACCAATCCTTGTTCTGGCAGTTTCTTACAACGAATGATGCCAGCCATGAAAGTGTAATCTCAATTTGAAATTCGAGTAAAAACAGAGCAGCAAACAAGTGCTAGAACTTTTGAAGTTGTTAGTATAAAACATTTGGTCACTGGTAGCATGTTTTCTCTGCAGGGTTATTATTATTAGTCATGTAAACATCTAAACATGACAAGGAGTGAAAAAGATGCAGGCCATCAATTTTCCTAAAAGGGACACAATCCCCCCCCCCCTCTCTCTCTCTCTCCAAAAAAGAAAAAAGAGCAAGGCACATGAGTACAGATTACATCACACAAGGCATGAGCAGTATGGTCAAAAGGTAGTCCTGTGGTTGACCAGAATTCAAGCAGAGCATTCCAGAACCTGAGCCACCGGCTTTGAATGCACTGCAGTTTCATTGCTTGAAATTCAGTTTGTTTTTTGTCAGGAGATCAAGCTTTGCAGGATTTACAGGAGATCAAACTTGTTTTTTATTTTGCAGTTTGTTAGAGTAGCAGTTGAGGTTATTTGGCTATATCAGCTCCACCATAGCTGCAATAGTTTTGCCTAGCAGAGTAATTCCGGTTTGGAGAACAGAATACAGCCTCTGTTTATCAGTGATAGCTGAATCATGGCCAATCACTCCGGTGTGATCTGGTGGATGAGCAATTTTTTTGTAGTTTATTTCATGAAGCTTGCTACTTTAGCTTTACTATTTGAGCAGGACATGTTTTGTTAGGCAATGCTTTTTTAATTATTTGCATGCCAATCTTCTTACTCGTTATGTTACAGATCATTTGTTCAGCATGGCATCTGGTAGTGCTTACTTATACATGTGGTATAGAACGTTGCTCTTGCTGTCGCATGTTGTGATAAGAACAATTAACTGGCATAGCCGCCACCTCAAGTTCATGTCCACATTCATGGTAACAAGGTCTTCAGGCGCTCCGAGAGGCTTTGCCCAGGGTTGATTGCATTCAGCTGCATACCTGAGCTCCTTCATTGCACACTGTGACCTTTACAGAATGCTTGACAAATTGACATTTTATGTAGAATGCCACAGAGCTAAGGCATTCCTGTCTAGCACACATACATCTGTCCATTATCTTTTCATGTCGTCTGCACTTCCTTGATGCTGCCAAACCTTGTCACTTTGCTATTATATTTACTATCAGAGTAGCCTCGAGTGGAATCTAAAGGCTAGCTGCTTTAAGGTTTTTGTTAGCGGACAACATGGAGAATCGTGGGAGAAGTCTTTTGGTGCTGGTATATTTTTTATCCTGCTCTCGCCATATAAATGTCTTAACTCTGCTTATCTTGTCCTTGCTGCTGACACTTGTCGCAAGGGTTGTGTCGTGTATGCAGACATAAAAGAAATAACCTTTTCATCTTCATCCTCATTTTCCATTCACACTGCTGAAGACAGCCACTACTGACATTCTTCGTGGCTGTGGGGACAAAATGAGCCCTTTGCTTAGAGATAACTTGGCCTGTACACCTCAATGGGCTGATAATTTTTGAAGTCATCAAAAGAAAAATTTCGCTTGTTTCCTACATAAGGAAGTTGCACTAGAAAATATTGGTATGTGTATAGAACTAGGTTGGCAGCTCTGTAGCAATTTATTCTTTTTTTTTTTCAATTTGAAGTAGGTTCTGATGCCTATTCTTTGAAGTTTTATTTGAAGAGAATGTTGAATACATTTTAGTGAGGGAATCTGGCTTGTCTCCTGAACATTGCCCCTGTACAGCTCCACTTGATAACTCACCTCTACTCAAGGATGTTGACAGTGGCACTTGCCTTCATTAGAAGTATTAACTATTCTTCTTTGACACTCCATAGTAATTGAGAAGGATAGCATCTTCAGTCTGGATGTAGTGCTGTCCTCAACTCTCTGAAATGGTGGAAGGAAAATATTCAATGTTTATCAGTTCTTTTTGTTTCCACTGTAGAAAGCGATTGGGTGGAACAATTGAAAGTTTAGCCAGTATTTTTCCTTTTTGCTGTTTCTAAAAGGTTTTCAACTGTCTGTTTCGAAAACTGCTGTGATGAAGTTACTTAGCAGCATTCTTGAGACTCTCTTGAGTGGGCTAGCCTGTGACACCAGGAGCCTTTGATGCTTTTTGAGCTATGCATAACTTATATTTATTTTGTCTGCTGTATCAGGCTGATTGACAACTCTCCTTCTGTTGAACATTCGGCCTTAAAGGGGCCCTGAAACACTTTTCCAAGTAGCCATGGAATGGCTTCACGAACAGAACTTATCGCCCCACGAATCGATTGCCGTAAAAATTTTTAGAATCCGTCCAGTAAGAGTGAAGTTACAAAAATTTCACACTGTAATTGCTTTCTCTCTTCTCTCGCCCCGATGAAAGCACTAGAAGCTAAGCAGGGGGGGGGGGGGGTACGGGGGAAGAAGGTACGTCACACGCGCCTCCTGACCTTGAGCACATTTTTACTTTCTTCGAACGTGTGGCGGCCTCTCGAGGCGGCCACAGTAACTACCGAGCACGCCATGTTCAAATCAGCCAATGGCGTGGAACCTGCCTGTGACGCCGTAAGCATAATTTTTTAGCGGACTTTGCGAACTTTTAGCGGACTTTGCGGACTTAATGTAAATCCTAGGCCGTGTGCTGCGCTTTAATGTTTGGCTTGCATGTTCTCGGGAGCCTCGTACTGATCGGCAGCATTTTCTGACCATGCTGAAAAAGCGTTGCAGGGCCTCTTTAAAGTTAACTGTATCCTTGCATTTGGTGGCAATATTCTGTAGTTATGCCATCCTGGCAATACATTTGTGTTGTCATTGTAAGCAGGGTAGCTTCATATGAAGAGGTAGAGGAAGCCATTAAACCGTCAGCATATGAGCAAATTTGTTTACATGCTCTTTGTATGATGTAACTTTCATTTCATTATCTGTACAATGAAATTTAGGAGTGTCTCCTGAAAGTTGTGAACATTGACTTGCATAATTGATTTGTCAATGCCTGTTACAACACATGAATACGTGCACGGACCTCTCACTTTGAGGTATATCGTTTTCCTTGTTTTTTATAGTTGTAAATTCACTCTATAGCTGTCAGCCACTGTGTGTACAAATTTTCTATGCAAAGACTAAAGTTATGCAAGCCAGCTTGTTTGGTTTGCATTTTCACAGAACACTCCTAGGGTGATGTATTCCTCTAAAAAAATTTATATTTGTGCTTTTTTAGTGTGTAGGATGAAAGTATAGAGGGCTACCAGTGGCAAATGTCTTAGATTATTTCAATGGACATTTTGCAAAAACTCCGCAAGATGGCTGTTAAGCATAGCTAGGCTGCTTTTCTATATTCTTCCGGATCAGCTTATTCTCGGTGGATGACTTTCGAGGGCATCACTTCAGGTGGCACTGATTGGCTAAGTGAAACTAATCATACACAAGTGAAAGTGAATAGCAAACTTCAAAGTATACAGCCTTTGCTGTTCCTGCCCTTTGAGTCTGAGGCCAAGGCCACAACTTTCCATAGAGGTCTCGACTGTCACATGGTGCCAGTCACCATCACAGATGGTGTGTGCCCCCAAACATCAGCCAATCGGGACACACTTTATGCAAGAACACTTCCCCGAATACAAGCGTGCCATTTCAAATGCTATTTTTCTTTTTTCTAGGGGATGTCTTATCTCCACACACTAGAGAGTTTTGGGTTTTGCACATCCATAATTAGGGCATGCTGATTCTTGGGTGTACAAAACGGGGAAAAAAATGCACACAAAATAATGCAAGCAGGAATGGGGCTTTCGGTACACACTCACTTGGCCGTGCTCTTGCCAAAACTCCCTGGCAGGTGTGAGACGGTGCCTGCAAAAATATTATAGGGCTAGCTTCGCACTTTGCAGGGTGCCTGGTTTGTAGAAGTTTGCAAAATGTCCATTGTGTAGGATGTGCACCAGCATCCTGCCATTCTACGTGGGCATTTCCACTGAGTTAGGTCGTAAAAAGAAATGCACATATTTGGGGGGGGGGGAAAAAAGGAAAAGAAGCACGGTGATGTTATTGTTGAAAGGGGCAGTTATTTTTTTCCGTTTCTCCTCGGCCACTATCTCTTCGTCTCTTCTGGATTTCAGCGCCTCTTCTGAGTCGCCACCGGGCAAATGTTGAGGGTGGAGGTCGCAGGGCTGCGGCCCGTAACCGTTTCTTGCACGGACATTCAGGTGTGAAAAAGCGGTCAAGAGGCTGCTCCCTTTTTCTGTTGTCTTCGTCACACCTGCTGCCCCATATATTTGTTTTGCCCTCCCTGCTTCATTGCACTGCAAAGCAATGCGTGCTCCCTTACCTGGCTGCTTGTTCTGTTATCAGCACTGCCCCTGTATGGTTTAGTAGGCCATGGCTGGCTGTATTCCTGGGTTTGGTTGGCTGTTTGCAAATTCCCCCCCCCCCCCACTGCCTAGTCAGCCCATCATTTGCACCCCTGGCAGTTCCTTTTTGTTTGTTTGTGTTTGTTTGTTTGTTCTTTCATTTGTTTGGCTCTTTGTTCCTGCAAAGCTATATAATCGAGGGGGGGGGGTGTTGCTATGTAAATGGGTAATGTAAGCTATGCAGGCTTCCACTGCAGCCAACTGATGTTGGGAAAGCTGGGTTCTGGTGTCTGCAGGACTAAACGTTTAGTGTTCAATGTAGTCGGGTGAAATGTCAAAATGGTTTTCCATGGTGGACAATCTGTCTTAGATAAAAAAAAGAATGTATAATCCATCTTGAGTGTACTTCAAAAAGCTGGACGGATTTTGAATATAGAAACCACAATAAGGGGGGTGCTGCTAGCTTGGAGCAACCTATAATTTCTTTATTCAAGTACATCTTAAGTGCAGAATTGCACTGCAGCCTGAATAAGGTCGGTTCCAATTGCTAGAAATAGAATTTTATTCAGAGTGCATAGATTTTGTAACATATTTTAAGTGAGGCTTCAAGTGAACTACATGTGTTACTACAGTCTGAACATTTGCATCGAGTGGCCTTTGCTGCTAAGAAAGGAATAAATTGGTGTGCTCATTATTACCTTACTGTTGCTGAATTTATTCCCTTTCTGCCTGTGGCAGTGCTGCTAATACCTCGGTGTACTTTACAGGTAGTATTAGACAACCTTTAATAATGTTCCTTTAAATGTCAACATCAACTGTTGATTGCTGTTGCATTCAGTGTGCCTATAGATTACGGCAGTGGTGCCTTCATTATTTTACTTGCTATAGACTTGGACTTTTGTTCTTCAATTCATAGCGACTGGGTACAAGCTTGCTTGGTGATTGTCCACGCTAATGTGCGTCTCGTGTTTCAGTTGTGGCTTGCTTTCCTATGCTGTCTGTCTTCAGTCTACGTTGCCACTAACATTCGCTTACCTAACATTTCCAGACTCATTTTCTGCCATTAGGCCCATACTCTTGGCATGTTTTATTTACCAGCACTGGCACAGCTTTGCCCACAGATATATTTGTGCCATTAAGTCAGCCTGGCTGTTTTAAGCACCTGTTTATTGTGGGTCATTTAGAAATGGCAATCTCTAGACTCGCAGTTTCTTTGCAGAGCTATGCTTTGATCCCTGTATCAGTTGTATTAATTTTCTAGCAGTTCACATTCTTGTTACTGATTGTCATGAACAGATTGTCATGAACAGATGCAGCGTCACCTCATTATTGAGACAGTAAAAGTTCTGCTCCGTTAAGTCAAACTAACCGTGAGAAGTCTTTTCTTTCTTTTGTAAGAACTTTTTAATGCCACTTTGATTTCTGGTAAAGGGCCCTCTCATTTGTCAATGCTTTCTTTTTCTTGCTGATAACATTGCCAGTATTTTTCTTCTTTCACACATTTACATTAGACTTCTGTGGTGTACATTACAGCCATTTTAGTCCTGCATTTATTGCCAGTAGTGAACATTCCTTTAGAGCATGTGACCATTTGTGGCATTTAATGTGTGACAACAATTTTTTTCTGTTCTTGATATTTGCCATTTCAGCTGCAGCAGTTAACAGGAGAGAAGACTTCTTCCCCATGTCTGGTTTCCCCATACCAAACCTTGGCTTTCCTGACATCTTTGGTGGATTTGATGGGTGAGTAGCTCTGTTCGTTCACCAGCCAGATTGTACTGCACTGTATAACTCAGCCATGTGCCTAATAATTTCCTTCTGCATAACACTGGCTACCCTGTGCTCACATTGGACTTCCACCACTGTTGTGAAGGGTAGACGTGACAGTGATTGTGGAATGCATGTAGAAGATTGTGGTAGATGCACGCTCTGCTACAGGTCTGTTTGCTGGGGTGCACTGACGTACATACAGCGTGTTCAGCGCATGTACTATTATGGCGCAAGCGCTGTTCACCGTGTTTGGTTAGGTGAAATATTTACATGTTTCTGCACTCGCTCCATGAAGATGCTGTTGACCACAGGCTGAAAGTTGCAGTGATGGGAGGCCTTGACTTCAGGAATACAAACTACCCTATACAGCACTGAACAGCACCAACTAACCTATACTCTGAAATTACATCAAGTCACATAAATATAGTTACTGCACGGCTTTGTGCGACTGACACAGTTCATGAATGCTAAAAACAGGTTACTGTATGTGGTCTGTGTTTTCCTTATGTTATGCTGTTTGACTGGTGAAGCAATGCTACTGCACCTAACCGTTACAGTTGGTGTGAAATACAGATGTTTGGTTGGCACAGCCATGAAGCGGCCAATGTCACAATTGTTGCATTGAATGCCATATTTGGTTTTGAATATAGTCAAACCTCAATATAACAAGCCTCGATATAAATTTTTTCATGTTTTGTTATATAATGTGATGTAGCAGACTATTTATTTTCTAATCTTAGCTCTAGTGAAAACCACATAGTATTATTTTTCGCGGATTAATGAAGTAACTTTGTGCCTTAGTTAGATGTAATGATATCCTCACGCGCTGCATGAGCGCACTTGGTCCCTCTATAGCAAATGAAAGATCGGTAAACATCATTCAAGATAAAATCAATCTTTTGCAGGCAACCTTATATGTGCAAACGTTGCTGGCTGGCTTTAAAAGATACTATTGAGCGAATGGAATGAAATGCACAGTCATGCTTGTCACTTTTTATTGTGCAGAAGCTAGCTGCGCCCCTAGACTTGTGGTGTGGCTGCCACAAAAGCTCTTCTGAATTTTCGATTGCAGAGGCCTCTTGACCTATGGCTTCTTCAGCGAGGCACCTTGGTAATGGCGGCAAAAACAGTTGAGAGAGCGGAATGGAAGGCATCGTCGTGCTACCACTTTTACTCGAATAAAACTTAACTGCGCTCTTCGAGCCGCTGTATGACTGACTGCACACTTTGCCTTGTGACTGCAAAGGCCAGCAGACCTGTGACTGACTTCGTCATGCGTTGACCTGCATTTTACGATTAATCGAATTGGTTTCGGTGAAACCCCCATAGAAATAGTGTATTAAATACCTCGATTCTACAATGTAATTCCACGACGTAATTACATGATGACCACAAACATCTTGTGCAAGACAACCTTACGTGCATGTCACGTGCAGAAGTTAAAGCAGCATTGCCGTCACCATGTTGGCCTAACAAAACGTGCTCCCCACCCACACATGAGGAAACCTTACTGCACAGATGCTTTCACTGCAGAGGCGAAGATACGTTTGGTACAGCAAGCGCCCAGCATGGTGTGAGCTTAGTAGGTGATGCTATGCAGATAAATCTCTCTGGATGACTGGTGCCATGTAGCACAGGTAGCAATGAAGCGGAGTTGGTTCTCTTTCAATAGATTGTTGCACGAATGTGCACACAAGCATGAGGGAAAATGTATGAGTTATCTGCTCTGCCGCCAACTTCCTCGTCACGGTTTTGAAGTGTCCCTTGGTATAGCCACACTACTTCACAGTCGTGGGAGAGAGCTGGAACTTTTTCGCACTTCGTGTTTCGTGTTGGCTCGTGGTAGGGCAGCAGACACACTGTTCTACTCTATTGTTCAGCTGCCGCACTTTTTGGTATGCTTGCTCATAAGATGTAGACTATCCTAGAAGCCTGTGGGGTTACATTTACTGTTGGAAAATGCCAACCTCAATTTTAAAAAATACATGATGTAATGAATTTCTCACTGCAATTACGACTTAATTAAATATATTGAGGTTTGACAGTATACATGTATACCTTGTGGCCAGTACTTTGCTCATTTACATGCTGTTCGCATAGTGGTCTGCAGCTGTAGGTCACATGATGCTTTTCAGGGAGGAACATTTGCAAATATGTGATGGGGCAGGTAACTGGCTACAAGAGCCTATCCATGTCTATCCTTCGCATTGGGTGCCAAAGATTAGCACCACGTAGCTACAATGCAGGATTTTTGGTGTTATCCATCCTCGTCCCCTGTACTGATGTCATACAGTTACATTTGGTCAGTATCGAGCTGTAGTTTTTGTGGTGTGCTGCTTTGCACAAGCTTGCAAAAGGCAGCCGTTCATTTGATCCCTATCAGGCATTATCATGATCCAAGGTACTCTTGTGGCATCGGTATTGTGGTTGGTCAAATGCAGTTTGCTTCCTTTTTTTTTAAGACATATTGGTCTGCACATAGTTATAGTATCTTTGCTAAATCTATCAGCAGCTTCTCTTGCCAGGTTGAACAGATCCATACAGCTGTTATAATTGAGCTGCCTGCTACCACAAGGCCTTCATCCCTGCTCAATAGATGTAGAACAAAAAACAAGCACTTGAGCCATAGGCTCATACATTAGACATGGTATACTTTTTTCTCAAAGCTTTTGTTTGCATGCAACAATGATGACAACTTCGCTTATGACTGCTCCTCGAAATAGATATTCTAGATCCAACAAAAACTGAAAGATACCATTGCATCCTGGAATTCTACTGTTCTGTTGTACTAGTACTGCATTGTGTCTTGTAAAGCTTACATTGGCCCACATGTTCTAACTCCTCAATTTGCTTTGTAGGTTCACGTCAGTAACAACATCCACATTCAGCACAGACATGGGAGCGATGCGGCCAGGTGTACGCAAGACGACGACGTCCACGCGGTTCGTCAATGGCAAAAAGATAGAGACTAGAAAGTAAGTTGTTGCATCACACTTATTGGCATTTTCTGCAATTGGTAGAATCCTGGTAACTATTCTATGGCAGACATGTCATTAGCAGATCATGATTGCTTGTAGCACCTTTCAAACTTGCTATTTCGTTGCGAGCATGTGTTGGCAAACTGATAACTGCATAATAATGAGAGATGTAGATTGTGACTTTTTATATTGCTAACTGTTTCACCTTTGCTGTGTCCAGAACTTGTATAGGGTGCACAAGGTATTTGTTGCTTGATGAAAAGAAACAGTGTTTCACAGAAAAATTGCATACTAATTTGCAATTATGTGCGTTGCTTCTTTGGTTGCTCTTCTCGGAGTTCAATAAGAAGGGTGCAGATTTCTTTATGGTCAGCTATTAAAGAGGGAGCACTTAATGACTATGTTTTCTTGCACACTGTGTCCTGCTTGATCAATAGATGGCACTGTATTGTACTCTTGTTTAGAGTTACTGTATATGCTACCTTGAGGTAGCAGAGTTGCGCATCTGTCTTCCAAACACCGCCAGAAACCATGCGTTGTGGAGAAGCTGACGCTCGGGCCAATTGTTGTATTTCTCGACGTTGCCACTGCAGCGAACCGAATTGACACTAGTGATTGACAGTCAGTTTAATCACCGGTTTTTGACACGGTGAACATGTTGATCGGTGACACAGTAGGCATGTCTCCTGCAAAAATGAAGTTCAACTTCGCTGTATAGCTGTGGTTGCTAGCCAGACCTACACACAACTCTGCTACCTGAATGAAAACAAACAGACAGTGAAGCCAAGGAAGGTATAGGGGACGTTATTTGTAGTCATTATATTATAAACGAAAAGAAAACGTCGGCGGCAGGGACTGAACCTACAACCTTCTGATAACGCATCTAGCTCTACCAGTTGAGCTACAGTGGCAGTCATACTCCCGCCCACTTTATCGGGTATAACTGTGCATTTAAGGAGTGTTATTCAGTGCCGCTCATAGACATGATGGTGGTACCTAACAAAGAAAAACAACCTCTTAAATATTCCCTTCCTTCGTTCATTCACAGCGAGGTTCATTTATAGCAGGACTTGATGCCTTGAGGTAGTGTGCCAGCTGCCAGCCCATAAAAAAGAGATCACGAGCTACGTGACACCAGCAGGCAAAAAAATTGGCCGCGTATCTGTGTGCTTCGCTGCAAATGTCGTCTAAAGACGATAGAAGAGGCGCTGCGTGAGATATGGACGCCATCTGGCAATACATTGGGAAACATGAGTGCTGGTAGTCCCGGCACAGCAGCAGGCGAAGACCGGCGGTGACCAACGCGACCGGCAGGGACGCCAGCCAGCCCGAACATGCGGTTTGGCGCGAAGCGCTGAAGCAGAAGAAACGTCCACACTCAACGAGTACTCTCTACACACTCTTTTATTTACACGTCGCCTGTGTAAAACAGGAATGCCAGAGCAGCGCCCCATGGCATTCGTACAGTGCAATACAGAACTGAAACCGAAACACAACAATGAGCTCGTGCAGAGGGCACGGAGGAAGGCAAGTTTCAGCGCAGTCGCATTTTCAGCGCAGCTTAAGAAACTAGGGTCTTTAGAATTACGTATGTATGCATTTTTTATTAAAGGAACACACCACCTAATACTTGCCTAGTGATGTTGCGCCTCAGATATGTGTAATGTTTGCTTTTTGATCGACAATGTACACAAGTATGAACCTAGTCAGCCGTTCAAGATGGATGGCCCTTGGGCAAGTGGTTCAACTTTGGCCGAGTGGCTGAATCGAGTGACGTGCCGACAAACAGAAAGACAGACCAAAATTTCTCCGTTTAAGTATCCCAAGAAAGACTGTCGTCTTTAAAAGTGTTCTACATTCGCCGTCATGGCTGCGAGCGGCGCTGACGTACACTCCCAGGTTTAAATGCACAGATATATTCGATAAAGTGGACGGGAGAACTTCCGTCACTGTAGCTCAACAGGTAGAGCATCAGACACGTTCTCCGAAGGTTGCAGGTTCGGTCCCTGCCAGCAGCAAGTTGTCTTCTCATCCACTTCAATTTCTTCTCATTTATATCATAATTATTACAAATAACATCCCCTATCCTTCCTTTCCTTGACTTCATTGTCTGTTGGTTTTCATTAAGGTTGTGTCTAGCAAGGAAAAACGAGGCCTTAAATTCCCCGTCCTTTGCTCTGCTACCTAAAGGTAGCATATACAGTACATGTACGCTTGTTCGTCCATCTCCTAAAATTTGCTTTGCTCTAAAGTACTGAGGTATTCTTTCATTCAAAGGGTCCTGGAGAATGGCGTGGAGACGGTCACTGTGCATGAGGATGGTGTTCTAACGAAAAAGACAGTCAATGGCCAAGTTCAAGCGCTGGGATATAAGCACAAGTGAAAAGGACATATCCAGTACCCATATTGCCCCTGTGTGCTGCGCCTTTTTGGTGGAACCGACGTTGGGTCCCTGCTGGAGTGCTGCGCACTTTTAAGTTTTGAATGACGAGAGAGAGCCAAGGGGTAGCAGTGGCCAGCTGTTGAAGACAACTCGAAGCATGAAAGATGTGTTGGACTGTGTGCGGTTGTGTGTGTATGCATGCTGTCGGATCTTCCTCCGTCTTCATTTGCCCCCTCCCCCCACCTCTCTTCCCCATACATATTTGGTACTCCTTTTTGCTTTTATAAGTATAAAAGCAGTGAAAATTCTTTAATTGTAACATTGTAAACATTGTGGCTCATTTCATGCAGTTGATTTTGGGGACCAACCTTTTCCTTCTGTGTTGTTTTGGTTATGCACTCTGGTAGCAAGTGAAAGAGCTGATATCAGAAATACAGGTCACTGAAAGGAAAGTGCCGGCAAAGTGCACGTCCTGTCCATTGCAGAGGTAGCAAAGAATGCTCATAGTATTGATAAGATACTACATGGTTGACTAAAAAAGTTTTAGGTATACATGCTCTATGCTCTAAATAAGGAGATAGGATGCTGCTTGCCCTCATTGAAATTTGATGTTGTTGGATGTAGTGCTTCTGCTGTCCTTCTCAGCATGTAAATGTTTAGGGAGGCATCTGCGGTGATCTCAAGAACAAAAATCTTAGAGGTTAGTTATGATGGCACATATGCTTTGTTATGTAATAGTGACAAAAGTTGTACTTGCTACATTGCAGTTGTGCCTGTCATGTCTCCACAAGGCCCCTGCATGTATATCTGGCTTCTAGTCCCTGATATTCCTTCCTAACTCCCTTGACACTAGAATTTCACACATGCTTTTTTTTAGTCTTAAAAGTGGTCAACGTGCGGGCGTATTTTTTCTTCTTTTCGCGGTATGTAACAGTTAAATTCAAAACCTACCACAGCATGTGGCACTTAACGTTTTCGTACTGTAAATGTGGAAAAATATTGTTGCTCTGTAGTTGTAGGATTGGGACCACCTTTGTTGAAGTTTGCCCATGCATAGATGAGTGGTCTCTATTTGTTACTGTAGGTACTCAGTAGATGGGCAGGGCACATTTAATTCACTGGCTACTTTTGTTTAAGTCTGTTCTCACTTACTATGTTAATGCTGTCTCTACTGGTGTGACGTGAGTTACGTGTGCTGTACAGTCTCCCGTTTTCTTTTTTTATCAGTTATAAGGATCACTGATATGTGTGAACACATTCCACACTACTTTTGCAAGTCCCCATGTGGGCGATGCAGGAACACTCTGCTGTGTGTTTTCATTGAGTCTTTAAAGCATTGCTCCTGTAAGCCCAGTTTTATTTTGAAACCAAAAGAGAAGGGGCTGCATACTTGTTAAGGAGTCTATGTTGTCTGTAAATACTTGTAACTTGTGTGAAACTAGCTACTTTTAAATTATGATGCAGTTCCATTGTTGTGCACACCACTGAATGTGTTTAGTCTTGGTCAGGTTGCAGGTGTGTTCAGTCTGTAAATAAAACTAATATGCCATCCACGGTGCCTTTGCCTTTAATTAGGAAGTGGTCTTGCCTGAGATCAGTGGATGTCTTTTGGGATTGCGCTCAAGGTAGGTAGCCTCTGCTATTAGCTACTCTATTCAGGCATGTGAAATGGCAGAAATGGTTTTAAGCAGTCTGGTGTATAAAGAAAAAAAACAGTGTTGCACCGAGAGTTGAAAAATTTCTTTTGTAGTTCAACTTCTTAACAAATAACCAAACGTTAAAGGGACACCAAAGAGAAAAACGATTTTTCTCGTATTTGTAACCTTTACGAAGTGTAACATTTTGCACTTGAATAAGATCAATAATTTGGCAATACGGAAAGCAACACTCTTACCACGAGAAGTCTCTTGGTAAGCGAGAAAGCTCGCTAAAATGTAATGCAGGTGGCGATGCCACGTTCCTGCACCAGCTTGCCCTTACGTCATAGATTTTGACGGCGCCTGCTAGACAAATTGTATGCACTGTGTTCTGAGGCATCGAAAGTCTGAGCCATGGTGGAAGATATATACTCTTTAGGTGAGGCCACTCGCGAGACGCGATCGACCAGATAAAGCAACAAAGCCGAAAGCCCGTCTGTCCGCTGACAGCAGCGGGTGCCTATCGGCGGGATGATGCAACTTTCAACACAAAAACGAGTTCCCTTAGCAATTGGCGCTTCGTGGAAAATGTGAATTTCCTAGTCGGCGAGTGGAATGGGCCACGGCCGCACAGAAACGCTACCGTAGCGTTCCAGTGCGGACCACGGTGCAAGTAGGTGGGGACACTTCTCGATCGGCTCGCATTCAGAGCACGTTCGACCAGATAAAGTAACGGCGCGCGTCTGTTGGATGATGATGTAGTGGTGGCATAGCTCGGCACACTCACTCATGAGTGCACTCACTCACACTCATTTGAACGTTGTGAGTATGAGTGAGTACTCATGAGTGTGAGTGGACGTGAGTGAGCACTCATGAGTGTGAGTGTGAACGTGAGTGAGCACTCATGAGTGTGAGTGGACGTGAGTATGAACGTGAGTGAGTGCTCATGAGTGTGAATGGACGTGAGTGTGAACGTGAGTGAGCACTCATGAGGGTGAGTAGGCGTGAGTGTTAACGTGAGTGAGTACTCATGAGTGCGAGTAGATGCGAGTATGAACGTGAGTGAGGGCTCATGAGTGTGAGTGGACGCGAGTGTGAACATGAGTGAGCACTCATGAAGGTGAGTAGGCGTGAGTGTGAACGTGAGTGAGTGCTCATGAGTGCGAGTAGATGTGAGTATGAACGTGAGTGAGGGCTCATGAGTGTGAGTGGACGTGAGTGTGAACGTGAGTGAGCACTCATGAAGGTGAGTAGGCGTGAGTGTGAACGTGAGTGAGTGCTCATGAGTGTGAGTAGATGTGAGTATGAACGTGAGGGAGTGCTGATGAGTGTGAGTGGACGTGAGTGTGAACGTGAGTGAGTACTCATGAGTGTGAGTAGATGTGAGTATGAACGTGAGTGAGTGCTCATGAGTGTGAGTAGTCGTGAGTATGAACGTGAGTGAGTGCTCATGAGTGTGAATGGATGTGAGTGTGAACGTGAGTGAGCACTCATGAGGGTGAGTAGGCGTGAGTGTGAACGTGAGTGTGAACGTGAGTGAGTACTCATGAGTGCGAGTAGATGTGAGTATGAACGTGAGTGAGGGCTCATGAGTGTGAGTGGACGTGAGTGTGAACGTGAGTGAGCACTCATGAAGGTGAGTAGGCGTGAGTGTGAACGTGAGTGAGTGCTCATGAGTGCGAGTAGATGTGAGTATGAACGTGAGTGAGGGCTCATGAGTGTGAGTGGACGTGAGTGAGCACTCATGAAGGTGAGTACGCGTGAGTGTGAACGTGAGTGAGTACTCATGAGTGTGAGTAGATGTGAGTGTGAACGTGAGTGAGCACTCATGAGTGTGAGTGGACGTGAGTGAGCACTCATGAGTGTGAGTAGTCGTGAGTATAAACGTGAGTGAGCACTCATGAGTGTGAGTAGTCGTGAGTGTGAACGTGAGTGAGCACTCATGAGTGTGAGTAGTCATGCGTATGAACGTGAGTGAGTGCTTATGAGTGTGAATGGACGTGAGTGTGAACGTGAGTGAGCACTCATGAGGGTGAGTAGGCGTGAGTGTGAACGTGAGTGAGGGCTCATGAGTGTGAGTGGACGTGAGTGAGCACTCATGAGTGTGAGTAGTCGTGAGTATGAACGTGAGTGAGTGCTGATAAGTGCGAGTAGATGTGAGTATGAACGTGAGTGAGGGCTCATGAGTGTGAGTGGACGTGAGTGTGAACGTGAGTGAGCACTCATGAAGGTGAGTAGGCGTGAGTGTGAACGTGAGTGAGTACTCATGAGTGTGAGTAGATGTGAGTATGAACGTGAGGGAGTGTTGGTGAGTGTGAGTGACGTGAGTGTGAACATGAGTGAGTACTCATGAGTGTGAGTAGATGCGAGTATGAACGTGAGCGAGTGCTCATGAGTGTGAGTGGACGTGAGTGAGTACTCATGAGTGTGAGTAGGAATGAGTATGAACGTGAGTGAGTGCTCATGAGTGTGAGTGGACGTGAGTGTGAATAGGAATGAGTATGAACGTGAGTGAGTGCTCATGAGTGCGAGTGGACGTGAGTGTGAACGTCAGTGAGCACTCATGAGGGTGAGTAGGCGTGAGTATGAACGTGTGTGAGTGCTCATGAGTGTGAGTAGTCGTGAGTTTGAACGTGAGTGAGCACTCATGAGGGTACTATTAGTGTGAGTAACTGAGTACACTCTAAGAAAAAGAAGAGTCAAAAGAGGGTCACGGCCGCGTGACTCTCTTCGGGTGTTATTTGATCCCTTTTGGAAGGTAGATGAGAGAAAGAGAGCATTTGGGCTGGAGTCACGGGACTCTCCTAAAGCGCGTTTCGATTGGCTTCCGCGATGAAGGCGCAGTCGTATGCGCCATACGTATCGCGCGTTTGCCGTTCGGCGCCGTTCTGGCGCGGTGGCTCGCCTCCCTCGCCGACGGAGCCAGCCGGGCTGGCGCCGCGCCTCGGCCTTCTCTCTCAGTTTGCTCGGGCTCTTGGAATGCGTTGTGCGTTGCGTCGGTTGCACGGGTTGCGTCAGTTGCCTGTCGTGCAGTTTTGTGTTCGATCAAAAATGCGCATCTTCGGTGGCGTTGACGCCAGGCTCCGTGCTCGAAGTCACGCTAGGAGGGCGGAATATTCATGGAGCCGCAGACACGAACAACGTGCGCCCGTTAACGGTGAGTGTACTGCTTTCGTAGGTACTAATTATACAGCTTTAGCTGGGCGTCTGCAGCAGCTCTGCGGAAGTTATCTGCCAGCCATTTCCAACAGCAGCCTGCGTCCGCGCGGTTGTTGCGGATGCCGTTATGCGCGTTGCAGTACAAGCTCCCATAAAATGAGCGATGCAAACAATTATCAAGGGTCATCTTTTGCTGATCGCACATTGTGTCTGCACTGCTGAAGGTGCAAGATGTCGTTTGGAGATGCGCTTTAGTTTACTTCATAATAACATTTCTATCAACCATGAGTGTACAGCATGCTTCCGCGCGTGGGAACGTAAAAAAAAGCCCGTCTACAGAACGCTTAGACGCACTATATAGCCACCAACTTCTTCGCTCTCTTCTTCTGCCACCACTAGCGCGTGGCAGTTCCACCGGCAGCTTCGTGAGGCCTTCAGCAACCCCGAACGGAAAGAAAGAGCTGAGCAGGCACTTTCTTCGCGGTTTCAAATGCCGAACGAGAGCGTCGCCATGTTTGTAGAAGACATGTCGCGATTGTTTCGACGGGCTGACCCCCTCATGTCGGAGGAAAAGAAAGTACGCCTGTTAATGCGAGGCGTAAAGGAACAGCTTTTCGCGGGCCTCGTACGCAACCCTCCAACAACGGTGTCGGAGTTCATCCGTGAGGCAACAATTATGGAGCGCATGCTTCGGCAGCGGTTGTCGCAGTATGAACGCCAGACCGCCATGTCCGCAGCGTGCTCGCTTGTGCCAGGGTGTGATGGCAGGGAGTCCCTTACAGAACTCATCCGGCAGGTTGTCCGCGAAGAACTCCAGAAGTTTCATGCCGCGGCAACTCCGAGTGTCACCGCTCTTACCGACATCATTCGGAACGAAATCAGGCAGTTTGTTCCTTCTTCACCACCATCGCGACCCGAACCTCCCACGCTCTCCTACGCGGATGCCTTGAGGGTCTCTACGCCGCCGACGACGCGTTTTTTTCATCCACCTGCTGGGGCCCCTCGACGTTTTCCAAGTCCAACCCACCGCCCGGCTTTGCAGGCCGACTTCCGTCCTGGCCCGCGGAAGTCCACCGTCTGGCGTGCTCCTGACAATCGTCCTTTGTGCTACCACTGTGGCGAAGCAGGACACATGTACCGCGACTGCTACTACCGGCGAATCGGCCTACGCGGATTCCACCCGGATGCCCGTTGTCCACGCTACGGTGAGCGGCCGCAAGAAATTGAGGAATACTTAGAAAGCAGTCATGTGTCTCCCGCCCCGCAGCGACGACAGTCACGGTCGCCATCACCCCGTCGGCCAGTATCGCCAAACCGCATCCGACCATCCTTTGAGTCCCCTGGTGTCAGTGGCTCAAGTCCACGCCGGGGAAACTGAGAGCAGCGACCTCCGGGGGTGAGGCCGCTGTCACGCGAACCGACAAATATCCTCCTCCGATGCCACTCCCTCACGACGTACCGCTAACGCCTTCTTCTGAAACCGCTACGAGAGCGTCCGCTGCCATTACCGTTTCCGTCGACTGTTATCCAGTGACTGCACTTGTCGATACGGGCGCTGATTACTCGGTCATGTGTGCTTCGCTGGCTACCCATCTACGCAAGGTGCTGACAACGTGGGACGGCCCACAACTGACCACCGCTGGAGGACACCTCGTGTCACCCATAGGAAGGTGCACCGCAAGGCTGGAAATTTGTGCGTCGGCTTTCGTAGCGTCATTCCTTGTACTGCCCAAATGTTCTCGGCCGGTTATTTTGGGCATGGATTTTCTTCAAGAATACGGAGCGATAATTAATCTGCGTGATTTGTTCGTCACTTTCGCTAACTCTGTCTCTCCAGATTCGGATGTCGAGAACGAACATCGTGGCGTGGCGTTACGCGTGGTTGATGACTGCGTCACGTTGCCGCCTCGCAGTAGTATCTTCGTCCTTGTTGAGTGCCCACAGGAAAAGCCAAATACGGGCATCACCGAAGGTACGGGCATCGCCGAAGGTAACCTCACGTTATTGCTTGATCGGGAAGTCGCCATCGCTCGAAGTCTCGTTCGGCTCCGAAATGGCCAGACTACGCTTTTAGTGACGAACTTCAGTGGCGAATACAAACACTTTGCGAAGCGCACCACCATAGCTTACTTAGAGGCACTGGATGAGTCGGACGCCTTGCCTTTGGTTACGACAATCTCGACAGAGGAAAGCTGCGATGCCGACGTGACTAGTCACCTCAACGTCAATCGCCAGTTAGAAAAACCTCAGCGGGCAAGGCTCCTCAGTCTACTGTCATCCTTTAGTGACTGTTTCGCTACTACATCGAAGGTCCGGCAGACACCTCTAACGAAGCACAGAATCATCACTGAGCCCAACGTCCAACCTGTGCGCCAACATGCTTACCGCGTGTCGCAGAAAGAACAGGATGCCATTCGTCATCAAGTCAAACAAATGCTCGATGACGACGTAATTCAACCATCGACAAGTCCTTGGGCGTCACCTGTCGTGTTGGTTAAGAAGAAAGATGGTTCCCTACGATTCTGTGTAGACTACCGCAAACTGAACAAGATCACGAAAAAAGACGTATACCCTCTTCCTCGCATCGATGACTCCTTGGATCGCCTGCGTCACGCCCGTTACTTCTCGTCGATGGATCTTCGTAGTGGCTATTGGCAGATTCAAGTAGACGAAAGGGACCGAGAAAAAACGGCGTTTATAACACCTGATGGTCTCTACGAATTTAAAGTCCTCCCTTTTGGACTGTGCTCCGCTCCAGCCACATTCCAACGAATGATGGACACAGTTTTGTGTGACCTCAAGTGGCACTCGTGTTTAGTGTATTTAGACGACGTAGTCGTTTTTTCCACGACGTTTGAACAGCACATTGAGCGGCTTGAGGCGGTTCTCCTGGCCATTCGCACCGCCGGCCTGTCTCTGAAGCCGGAAAAGTGTCACTTTGGATACGAGGAGCTTAAATTCCTTGGCCACATTGTCAGCAGTAACGGTGTTCGACCCGACCCCGAAAAGGCCGTAGCAGTTGCTTTGTTCCCGACCCCGAAGACAAAGCATGATGTACGCCGCTTTCTGGGTCTTTGTGCGTATTACCGCCGTTTTGTGCCAAATTTTTCGAAAATCGCCGAACCTCTGCAGCAACTCGTCAAGGACGACGTCGCGTTCGTTTGGGGTCCCGAACAATCAGACGCTTTCCGCGACCTTCAACAACGCCTCCAAACGCCGCCGATCCTTGGTCACTTTGACACCGAAGCAGACACAGAAGTACGCACTGATGCTAGCAACCTTGGTCTCGGAGCCATTCTCGTGCAATATCAAGATGGCGTGGAACGCGTTATTGCCTACGCTAGCCGCACGTTGTCATCTGCTGAGAAAAACTACTCAACGACTGAAAAAGAATGTCTGGCGGTCGTATGGGCTATTACGAAATTCAGGCCATACCTGTACGGACGCCCCTTCCGAATCGTCAGTGACCACCACTCTCTCTGCTGGTCTGCTTCAACCTGTACGACCCCCTCACGCACCTTTTGCACAGGTCGGGATGGATCTACTCGGCCCGTTTCCGAAATCTTCAGCTGATAACCGCTGGATTGTCGTCGCCACCGACTACTTGACTAGATACTGCGAAACCCAAGCCGTTCAGCGAGCAACTGCTTCCGATGTGGCTAATTTTTTTGTCAAAAACATCGTTCTCCGCCACGGTGCCCCCGCTGTTATCATCACAGATCGTGGTACGGCATTTACGGCACAATTGCTCCGAGATATCCTGCGGCTGAGTAGTACGACACACCGAACAGCAACCGCGTACCACCCGCAGACCAACGGGTTAACCGAACGCCTTAACAAAACAATTGCAGATATGCTTTCGATGTATGTCGCCAAGGATCACAAGAACTGGGACGAAATCCTCCCATATGTCACATTTGCCTACAACACTGCGCTTCAGGAAACCACCGGCTTTGCTCCTTTTAGTCTGGTTTACGGCCGCGACGTCACTACGATGCTTGACGTCATGCTACAACCAACTCCGCCGGACGCGATTACCCCGGATACAGACGTCTTTGTTGAGCGCGCCGAAGAAGCCCGGAAGCTAGCACGTTTACGCATTTTGTCGCGGCAAAATCAAGACGCTCACCGGTACAACACCCATCATAGAACTGTAACGTATAAGCCTGGCGACCTAGTCTGGGTTTGGATCCCCATACGTCAACGAGGGCGCTCCGAGAAATTGTTATGCCGATACTTTGGACCCTACCGAGTTCTTCATCGCCTCGGTGAAGTCAACTACGAAGTTGTCCCAGCAGACACATCGCACCATTCCCGTAGGCTACGCTCCTCGGATGTTGTTCATGTCTCCAGGATGAAGCCGTACCATTCCCGTTGACTGCAAGTCACGCACTTTGTGGTGCGGAGCCTGCCTTCAGGACCATTGTGCAGTTATTTCCCATTTCTTTTATCTCGCCCTTGTGCTGTGCAACAGACACGTTCTTTTTTTTTTTTTTGGCAACGCTTTCACTGTTATTGTCTCTTTTTTGTCTGTTTTCATGTCTTTTTTTTCTGGGGAGAGGGTAATGCCACGCGCTAGTGGTGGCAGAAGAAGAGAGCGAAGAAGTTGGTGGCTGTTGTGGCCGAAAGTAAACAGCTGGTCGCTTCGAGTTCCCTGTGTGTCGTTTCCTCTCGCGACAATATATTGTTACGCTGAAGCGACAACGGAGGGGAAGGAAGAGCTCGCCAGTACCGCAGTCAAGAGTGGCACCGCACTGTTGTAGGAAATCTAGTCCAAGAATGACATTATGCGTGGATTTAGCGAGCACTGCGAATTCGGCTTGATACACGTTATCAGAGAAATGAACGTTCGCGGTGCACACACCAAGGGGTCGGAGCAATTCTCCACTCACAGCACGAAATGTGTTATCGTTATCCCACCGAAACATCACCTTACGGCCTAATTGGGTTTTGAAGTCCATGCTGATAACGGAGACACTCGCTCCCGTGTCCACTAAAGCCAGCGTAGTAACATTGTCCACAGAAACACGAATCTTGTTATGACACATGGTGACTGGCGGAGGCATAGGGGCATGTAGCTGAAGATGACTGGCGACCTCACCTCCATCGGTCGCGCCACCTAGTTTCCCGGTGGCGGTGACGTGAGACGTCGTCGAGGAGATGGGGACCTTCGGTGGCGCGAAGACGGCGGCGTCAAGCTCCGCACAGAAGCCGGCGAGTCGCTGCGGTAATTCACCCGATGGCTTGTCCTGCTGTCAGAGTCAGAGGGCCAGTGTGTCCCGTCAACGGGCTGATTGCTGCGCCGATAGAAAGTACGCGGTCGCTCATAGGACGGTGCTGACGTGCGACGGCGATTAGGACAATATCGGGCGACGTGGCCGCGGACGCCGCAGTTGAAGCATATAGGGCGCTCACGGGACGCACTGATATTGTCAGTAGAAAGATGAATGGCCCGGCCGTCCCACTCCTGAGAAACTGCAGGTGGTCTGCGTGCGTAACCATCATACGACTGGTAACTCGGACGCGCATTCGTAGAAGGGCTTGGCACTCTAGGACGAGGCGCGAAGTTGTAGGCATCAAAGGAGGCGGCGTTGATGGACGTCGCGCCAAAGCCGCAGGGAGGAAAGGGCTCTCGGGCCTTAGGAGTCGGGAGAGAAGCTGCCTCACGTCGGTCGAGCTCTTCGCGCACTACTTGCCGAATCACCGACGCAAGGTCAGATGGGGCGGGAAGAACATCGACACTGGCGACATTAGTTACGTTGGCCAGGCGTCCGAACTTTGGCGTAATTCGTCGAGCTTTCAGAGCTTCAAATGTACGGCAGTGCATAATGACGTCACTTACAGACTCCAGATTGTCTTTTGCTATGAGGAACTGGTATACGTCCTCCGCGATCCCTTTTAGAAGATGACCAACTTTGTCCTCTTCTGTCATCCGAGGGTCTAGTGCCTTGCACAACTTGAGCACTTCCTCGATATACGTCGTGCAGGTTTCCCCGGGAACTTGAGCTCGCTGCATGAGGGTTTGCTCGGCGCGCTTCTTTTTAGCTGCGGGATCTCCGAAGCACTTCCTAATTTCATCTACGAACGTCTGCCACGTCGTCAAGCTTTCTTCATGGTTTTCAAACCATACAGATGCTGTTCCCTTAAGGAAGAGGCCTACATTGTTCAGCTGGCCGGTAGCATTCCAGCCATTAAACCGACTCGCCCTTTGGTAGAAGCTGAGCCATGCGTCGACATCCTCCCCAGGTTGTCCGGCGAAGGTTCGGGGCTCGATGTAGGGTTGCCATGGAATACTGGAAGCAGGTGGCAGGTTGTCGTTGTTGCCGTCAGAGGCCATCGCGGGTGGCAGGCCAGCAATTCGTCGACTTCGGCGAAGCTCCACGTATTGCGCCTCAGCGGTCGGTGCGTCGTCGTTCGTCGGGGGCGCCGTTATCGTACCCAGCACCTTCCACCAAAAACTGTTACGATGGGGTGTGTTTATTTACAAGTGAATAGATGAAAGGGACGAAGGGTTGCCGCGCTGACACCGAGTTGCTTCGAAGACAGCCGCACTTCGTTCTCCTCTTCCTTCCCCTCCGTTGTCGCTTCAGCGTAACAATATTATGGTTTTTCTTGGCTTAAAGACGCTAGTTTGAGGTACAGACATAGTAGGATGCTTCCAGCACGTACGCGTTGGTCACTTAAGTTGGACACGCCTCGCCGGTAAGGTGAAAAAGCGATAGACTTGCGACGGCGCGCGTTGTTGCGGTCGCCGCCGTGCACTTTTTTCCTTGGTTTCTGTTTGCTGTTTTCGTGGTTCGCCAACATCTGCGATGACGCTGTAACAGAATCAAGTGAGTTTAGGTGATTGTGGGAGTTATGTGCGCCAATTATAGCATATGACATGTTTGATCTCGACGTAGACGGCGTCCGCGCGCGCTGCGTGTCGTTCGGGTGCTCGTACTCGAATGTGTTTGCTGAGTATTTAAAGATGGGTTACGTTTGTAAAACATGCGGTAAGTAACCGCTCACGGCGTGCCCCTGACTGCCGGAGGATGTGCTTGGGTGTCGGAATACGCTGGCGCAAAGAAGTGCTTATTCTGAAACCAAATTTTGAAGCGATTTCTCAGAAAAGATTTGCTTTCATTCGTGCATAGCCAGTGCCGACGCGACGGCGACGTCTTCGACACGCTAGCCGATCAAAACGCGCTGCAAGAGTGACAACTGACTCTTGCAGAAAAGTTAAATATCATTTTCTGATTCTACCTTCTAAAAGGGGTCAAATGAATTACCGAAGAGAGTCGGTTGCCGTGACCCCCTTTTGACCTTTTTTTTTTCTTAAAGTGTAGCACTGTTTCGACTATTAATTTTCCTGAGACCGGTGACGTGTGCAACACCACCACGAGCAACCTTTTTGCTAATACTAGAGAAATTAAGAGTCCGCCGCGGTGGTGTAGCGGACGGTGCTCGGCTGCTGACCCGAAGGTCGCGTGTACGACCCCGGCCGCGGCGGTCGCATTTCGATGGAGGCGTGGTGGTAGATGCCCGTGTACTGTGCGATGTCAGTGCACGTTAAACACCAGCTGGTCAAAATTTCCGGAGCCCTCCACTGCGGCACGCCTCATAATCATATCGTGGTTTTGGCGCGTTAAACCCAGATATTATTACCAGAGAAAATAAGTGAGCGCTCAGCAACAGTAAATGATTTCGCCAACTAACATAGTGGTGTTCCAGTTTCTACAGTCTACTAATTCTACTTGATCACTGGAGTTGGTAATACTGACGCGTTGTCGTTTCTTTATTATTTTTTTGTAGTTTTGGAGAATTCACTTAATGCTTGCCTTCATGATTTACCTTCAAATTGCTGTTTCGTAAATCAGTGTGGTTAAGGTATTGTTCATCATTCCACGTCCATATTTTCTTCTTGTTCTAAAGCATCGTGTGATTTGTCAGGAAAAATCCTAATTTTTTTTTTGTCCTGACTATATCCATCTTGGCCTGTCTCTTACCGGTTTACTTGACTTTATTTCTCTTCAGATTGAGCGCAATTTTCGGCATCACTAATCACTACATTTTACTTTGGCTATAGGGAAAATATTTCACGTTGATACTCCGCAAAGTGCGAAAACTAAAAGGCGAAAATGACATCACAGGACAACCTGTATCTGTGCCAGTTCGTAGTCCGTAGAGGTCGAGCTAATCCGTAAGTTTACTTCTTTCATAATACTTTCTCACGCATCCCAGACTTCTCGCATGTACTTAAAAACGAAAATTGTAGAAAAAAAAGACGCGATCATTCCGTGCGTTACGGCATCTGTCTTGACGTCGCGACAATATGATAAAGAAGTTTTGGCTACCTAAGCACGATGGCTTTGAAGGAACCGAGGGATCGTGAATATCCTAGAAACCCGGAAAAAGATTCACAGTGCCCCTGATGCATTCTCCTAAGACGGCTTGAATACCAAAGCCATCGGGTGCGACTATTTTACATTGCAATTTATATCGCACAAGCGCCGCTTTGCTTTTTCTTTTTCACACGAAGGCCGCAAAGGCAAAGGTAGCGCACAGTTCCGCGCTTTAGCGGTCACTAGGTTTTTTTGAGCCAGCCTTTCGTGCTTCGCGTGAGACATAAAAGACTTCCTTCATAAATTATGAGTTTGTGATGACCTTTTGATCCTTGCGCATAATGAGGTAGGTAGGTAATGAACTTTAAAATATTTAGAGTCCAACGAGGAATCACTGACCCGGGCTAGGCCTCCAGGAGCCGTCGTCCGGGGAACATCGTGCGACGTCCTCGGCGATAGCCCTGGGTCGCTGGACAGCCCAGATTTGGTCCACTAGATGTGGGCTGAGAAGGGCGGCTCGCCACCGCTCAGCCAGTCGTCATGGGGTACACACTCCCTCGTCCGGGTAGTGGCGGCGAATACCGCACTCGCACTGCCAAGGTATGTGAGCCATGTCGGCTGTCTCGTGCCCGCACCACGGACAGCCTTGGGACGGGTGGGGCGACGGACACAGCCTGTTCACATGCCGGGGATATTCGAATGTGTCAATTTGCAGACGTCTCAGGTCAGACGTCTGAGACCTCTCTAGCTGCTTGTGGGGTGGCGTTTTCCTGTAGTGGCTGAAGATCTCGTGGTACGTGACCATGATCTCTTTGCAGTCCTGTAAGGCTTCGGGGTCTGTTATCATCGTCGCAGAAGAATGTCCTCCAACCTTGGGTGCCTCGCCATCGACGATGTCTCGCACAGCGGTGGCCCTTTCGTCCGCGTCGCGGCGGGTTAGCGGTCTCGCGACGCGGTGGGCGCGCTTGTTGTGGTTCGACGGGAGGTTGTTCGTTGCCAAGCTCTCCCACATGCGTGGGGAACCACTTGAGAGATTTGGTGGTGATAGCGCAGGACTTAAAGTCCACGACTCTGGCGTTCAGCATGTGCGCCGCCTCGACGGAGACCCATCCCTTGGTAAAGTTTCGCACCACCGTCTTGGCGTCACTCACGACAAGTGTGTCCTCGTTGCCACTATGGAGTATTGCTAGGGCTATGGCCATTTCTTCTGCCGCCTCGGACGATGGCAGCCTCGCCGGTCCCGTGGCGGTGGTCGACAGGAGCGCATAATGAGATGATGTATTTCCCGTGATCTCGTGTGTGTGTGTGTGTGTGTGTGTGTGTGTGTGTGTGTGTGTGTGTGTGTGTGTGTGTGTGTGTGTGTGTGTGTGTGTGTGTGTGTGTGTGTGTGTGTGTGTGTGTGTGTGTGTGTGCATAGGCGTGCGCAGGGGGGGGCAATGGGGGCGAGAAGGGGGGGCGCAAAGTCAGCCCCATACATTGTAGGGGGGGGGGCGAGAAGAGGGGCGCAAAGGCAGCCGCATACATTGACATAATAGGGAGGGGGGCGCTGCGACGAACCTTCGCCCCCCCTGAAGGGGAACCCTGCGCACGCTTATGTGTGTGTGTGTGTGTGTGTGTGTGTGTGTGTGTGTGTGTGTGTGTGTGTGTGTGTGTGTGTGTGTTTAATGATAGGGCTTGTACATGGACGAAGGAAAAGGACTAGGAGGGAGCGTCACATGGCATTACAGGTCACTTTTCCCGCTTGATGAGGCATATAAGACTTTCGCCTTAATACGAATAACTTTATATGAAGTACACCGATTCAATGTACTAGATACACATTTTTATGGCGTAATGCAGACGTCCATACTGCGTCGTCAACTCGCCATGTCTCAAAAGCGGCGTAATCCAAGGATTAACGCGGCCGCTGGTGTGGCGCACAGAAATCACAATGTGGGACAAGGCCGATCAGCGCTGTGGTTGTGTGCTTCTTCCTCGACGTCGTGATTGTGCGCTGGATTTTCACTGTGTTCGCCGACAAAACAAACCTAAGCATTCAATGCTATATTGGTCGAGCAGCGTGCAAGCACAATGCACTTCAGGGGCGAGAAGGGGGGGGGGGGGAGAAAATTGTCCCTGACATAGCGGCGGAGCATGCTTATGCATGGCTTGACATTTTGTACAAGCTATTCCTACCCGCCCCCCGCTCTTACCTTCGTCATTGTGTCCTGGCCCTTGCGGGAATAAATTTTCGTGGCTGCGGCTCGTTAGCTGACGTGAGTTTTAAAACCCTGGCATAAGTAGTGAAAGTGGAGTAAGCAAATAAGCGCCCCGTACATTTGCTGTTTGGTCAGTCGACGAAAATGAAAAGTTATACGCTAAAGGTCGTTATTCACTGTTCGTTAATTCGGAAAATCGGATAATTCGGACGTGTTCGCTGGTCGCCGCAAGCTTATGCATTGTTTAATGGTATGAAACTCTTGTTAATTCGGTCATATTTGCCCGCAACCCGGTTAATTCGGACGATCCTCGGAGCGCACCAAGCATCCGAGGTTCGACTCGGAGTTTCGACTCACAGGAGGAAAAACGGCATTCGCGAACAACTCAAACGGCTGCGGTCCTTCATAAAGGCGTGGTCGCCGTCCACGATCTAGCCATAATCACGTTGTTGGCGACAAAGACTTCGACGGCTGCGGCCCCACTTGCTTTGTCTTCGATTTTGCTCGGCGCACGCGAACTGCGTGGGTGATATATCTATGATCGCGTCCATAGCGCCAGCGGCGACTGCGGGTCAAAACTGCGACAAGCAGTAGTTTCGTTTTCGCCGCGTCGCTTCAGAACTGTGTAGTAGCCATTCATTATTGTGCATTAGCGAGCCAGGTTTATTCAGCAGCGGATGCCTCTGCCGAGCAGTTTCGTTTCGACTGTGGGCGCAGACCGCGCACGCGCCTTCGGAACTGCGTGGTCGCTATGATCGTGTCTTATTTAGCAACCGCACTTTCGTTCACAGCGGATGCGGCACTCAGTAGCCTCGTTTTGACTTCGGGCAATGCACGCGCAATGTCACGCAACTCGAACATAGTGGAAGCTGTTGAAGGTGAAGAGATTCAGCCGCAGGTGCGCATGCTGGTATAAAATAAGGTTGCGACTTACGATGAACGAACGATAATTGTCGATCATTTCTCCGCGCAGAAGTTATCTTCACGTGCGCGTGGTGGCGGTGACGGTACGTAATAAGGGAGGGGGGCAGATCACGTTTAGCGTTAAGACACGGCTGTCTTGAGCCGCGGTCACATTGTGAACGGAGTTGCGAATGAAGAAATTTGCGGCATTTGCATTGCTTTTATGCCGGATATGTACCATGAATTTAAGTGGTCATCAAGAAAATGCGAATGCATTGATGTAATAGACACTTGTTTATTGTTTCCTTGATACTTTCGATAATTGGGCATTTGGTTAATTCGAACAAATTTTCCGCGGTCCCGACATCCCATATGACATCCCCTGAGCAATGTATGGGTAGAGGGGCCTTCGTCAGGGAGTTGCATCTGCTTTTAGCCCCTTCATCCCAGACAATGTCTGTCTGAATAAAGTTCAAATAAAAAAAGCAATGAATGCGATAGCAATAAATTGGAATGTAACGCGAAGAACGGAAAGCAGCTCCAAATTGCCAGCGCGTCGCTCGAGCCAAAAGGACGCACGAAAAGAACGCACACAGTACGAGCGCGAACTATCATACGTCACAGCTCGACACTGGAAGCGTACTGCTCAAACATAAAGCAGGACGCACGAAACGAACGAACAGGTACACACAGGCCGAGCGCGAACTTACTGTCCTAGTCGTTACTCATTTCAGTTTGAACAGCGCGCCCCTTTCGCAAACGCGGCCGCTGCAGCGTCGAAGCGACCTTCGTACGCTCTGTCACTTCAGCGCAGACATCGCGGGGAAAGCACAAGACATACAACCCCCCGCTCTCCCGCCAGCCGGCCCCTTCTTTCCTCGAGATAAGCGCACGAAGGCGACCACGTTCGCAGGAACGGGGCCACGATCTTTAAAGCGCGCCACGCGCGGACATCGCGCCATCTACGCGGTAAGTCAGGAAGCATACTGATGTAAGTGGTGTATATAAATAGCTCGCCGTTAGCCGGCTGAAAGACGGGGCTCTTCGTGGCCTAACCGTCTAACGCCGCACGCTGAAAAGCGGCAGGTCGCCCGTTCAATCCCGCGCGTCGGAAAGTTTTTCTGAATTATTTTTCTTTGTGGCTTTGATATATATTAATAGACATATACATATACGGTGCATGACGGCGGCGACGGCGACGGCAAAAATCAGCCGAGACTGTCCATATAATTGCTATCGCAATAAAAAAATAATACATATACATAGCACATTTCCCTTGAACCAGTGTTAACATCCGCGGTTTGTTTCTGAGACTATCCATTACAAACTTACAAATCTGCACGTTCGGATATAACCAGAATATATGAGAGATGATCATCTTAGATGCGAATGCATACAAAACTTGTCCAGTGTGACAGAGAGATGTGAATGAGACCCGGCGAGGTTGAGTAGGTGTGAGTAAAGTCCCTAGATTTTTTCCTGTTCTAGGGACTTTAGGTGGGAGTGGTAATGATCGAAGATGGGAGCTATTGGACGTGTAAAACGCGAGTATCTGTGAACGGGAGTGTACTTCAATATGGACATCAGGGGCCGCATGTGAGTGTGAGTAGAGCGGAAAGCATGGCATGTTCATTCATGAGTAGACTCATTTCAAAGGTGTGAGTGTGAGTATGAGTGAGTGACGAGGGATATGAGAAGGCATGAGTATGAAGGCAACATACGAGTGTAATAGGTGTGAGTATGAATGTGAGTGAGTACCCATGGGAGTGAGTAGACATGAGTGAACGTGAGTACAAATGGCTGTGAGTAGGTGTGAGTATGAACGTGAGCACCGGTGTGAATAGGTGTGAGTCAGTACTTACCAGTGTGAATGGGTCGGTGAGTACCGATGGGTATGAGCAGGTATGAGTATAAACGTGAGCGAGTGCCCATAAGTGTGAGTACCCTTGAGTGTGAACGTGAGTACTTATGAGCGTAAGTGGGTGTATGAACGTGAGTGAGTGCCTATGAGTGTGAGATGGCGTGAGTGTGAATGTGAGTGAGTACGAGTAGATGTGAGTAAGAGCGTGAGCAAGTGCTATGAGTGTGTGTACGTGTGAGTGTGAACGTGAGTGAGTAGGTATGATAGTCAGTGCACGTGAGTATGAACGTGCGGGAGTACCAATGAGTGTGAGAGGCGTTACTGAAAGTGAGTGAACACTTATGAGTGTGAGCGGGCGTGAGTATGAACACGAGTGACTACCAATGGTCGTGACGTGTGAGCATGAACGTGAGTGAGTGCCTATGAGTGTGAGGAAGCGTGAGTATGAACTTCAGTGGGTGTGAGTGGGCGCGAGTATGGGCGTGAGTATGCCCATCAGTTGGTGTTGGTGGGCGTGAGTATGAACGTGAGTGAGCGCCTATGAGTAGGAGTAGGTGTGAGTATGAACGTGATTGAGTACGTATGACTGTGAGTAGGCGTGAGTATGAACGTGAGTAAGTGCCTGTAAGTGTGAATATGAACTTGAGTGAGTGTCTATGAGTGTAAGTAAGCGTAAGTATGAACGTGAGTGAGTGCCTATGAGTGTGAGTAGGCGTGAGTATGAACGTGAGTGAGTGCCTGTAAGTGTGAGTACGAATGTGAGTGAGTGCCTATGAGTGTGAGTAGGCGTGAGTATGAACGTGAGTGAGCGCCTATGAGTGTGAGCAGGCTTGAGTATGAACGTGAATGAGTGTCTATGAGTGTGAGTAGGCGTGAGTATGAACGTGAGTGAGTGTCTATGAGTGTGAGTAGGTGTGAGTATGAACGTGAGTGAATGCCTATGAGTGTTTGTAGGTGTGAGTATGAACGTGAGTGAATGCTTATGAGTGTGAGTAGGTGTGAGTATGAACGTGAGTGAATGCCTATGAGTGTGAGTAGGCGTGAGTATGAAGGTGAGTGAGTGCCTATAAGTGTGAGTAGGTGTGAGTATGAACGTGAGTGAATGCTTATGAGTGTGAGTAGGTGTGAGTATGAACGTGAGTGAATGCCAATGAGTGTGAGTAGGCGTATGAAGGTGAGTGAGTGCCTATGAGTGTGAGTAGGCGTGAGTATGAACGTGAGTGAGTGCCTATGAGTGTGAGTGGGCGTGAGTATGAACGTGAGTGACAGCCTATGAGTGTGGGTAGGCGTGAGTATGAACGTGAGTGAGAGCCTATGGGTGTGAGTAGGCGTGAGTATGAACGTGAGTGAATGCTTATGAGTGTGAATGGGCGTGAGTATGAACGTGAGTGAGTGCCTATGAGTGTGAGTAGCCGTCAGTATGAACGTGAGTGAGTGCCTATGAGTGTGAGTAGCCGCCAGTATGAACGTGAGTGAGTGCCTATGAGCGTGAGCAGGCGTGAATATGAAGTGAGTGAGTGCGAAGGCTGAAAAAATTGGGGTGAGTGAGTGTGAGTGAGTATTCTCTTACAGTGCCGACCTATGGAAGAAGTGCAGCGACTGGGGGATATTTTATTTATGTGCTGACGAATTAGTGACACGAGCAAAGAATACCAATAAAACAAAAAAAAAAAAACCAGTGTCCCTTATGCATCCGCCTCACCGACTCGAAGGCGAAAGCTATCTGCTTTTTTTCTTCTAAGTCGATGTATTGCACCTCCCGCGACCCCTTCGAAAGCTTTCTGCAATGACGTGGTTTCGTAGTGCCTCGAGATCGGAGGCATTGTATGCTTTCGGACCTCACCTTGTTCTGCACTGCCTCTGGATTGCCTACTTTTGGTCAAGCAAGTATGTCATGGGATGGCGGGACCATATGACTTCACGTTATCTAACGTTACAGCTGACGTCATGTTGACGTCATGCGGGGATAATATCACGTGATGATAATTTCTTCCATCACTCGTGTTGACGCCGCAGATGGAGGGACGCCGACGCGGACAATTTTTGCGTTTGGTGAGGCATCTAAGGCTTTGGCCTTAAAAGGGGTACAATTCTTACGATGCGCTCGTCCGTTATGACCAGCGAAGAAAATGTGTAAGATAAAATGATGCTGGATGGACCTGCATGAAGAGGTACGTGTTGTCATAAAAGAAGACTTTTCATATCTAAGAAGCGAACTATACGATCTACAAAGAGAATGTTCCTGTGCTCGTTCTAGAAATGGTGAAGTAATATTTCTTATTAGACGTGTTCTTTAAATGCGCAGAGTATGAAAAAAATAAAGGTAAACACAAGCAAAGCAAGCGCCTGTCTCCTGGCGTAACAGAAGGCCAGCGTAGTAATTATGCATCACATTGTTTCTGTGTCATTGCGATATCAATATATGGACACTCCCCACAGTTATTTGCCTTGGCCGTCATGTTCCTTATAAACTACAAATCGATAACACCCCCACTCCACGCATCGCATCTTGAACCCGCGAGTAAAAGCTCGCGATCGCTGTCGACGAACGCTGCTGAAGCAGAGATGAAACGAGCCGGCCATCTCCGTCGCACGGAGGGCGGATGGGATATTCACCCGCGTGCGAGGTGTGTCGTCGATTGCTCCTCAAACAGAGAGAAAACGCGCTGTTCGTCTCTCGTCGGGCGAAGGAGCACGAAAAGACGCCGGGGGAGGGAAGGGGGCAGCGTCTCTCGAGCAGAAACTGCGAACATTGATAATAAGGGCGCGGTTGCTAGCTCTGGCGCACACGCTATCTCGGCATACATCATCAAATGGCTGGTATGCCTTTCTACGTGCTGATCTCTCGCTGCTTCGTGTTGAGACGACAGACTACACGAAAACTGCTTCTTTCCCTGAAGCGGCCGTTCTTCCTTACGCCAGCGTTTTGTAGAGTTACGCGAGATCGAATCCAAATGAGTGGCTACCCTTTCTTCCTATAACATTACAATGTGTTGCTATCGCACTCATTGCTTAGGCCTTGCGGTGAAACGGTGAATTTTATTTCACACAATATTGGGAAGTTGTACAGTTGGTAACGCAGACTGACTCATATGCATACACGCAATTCCCCCCTTCCCCTCCCACGCACACACACACAAACATAGACGCTTCAATTTCGCCCTCGCAGGCACACATTTTTGTTCTAGTTGCTGTCAAATAGCAAGTTTAGATCGTTCACGTGAGCTCTAGCACGCGAGACCATGAGAGAGGACGCACTCGCCCAAGAGTTGCTTTTCGTCAAATTTCTTTTCACTGAAATCAGCATGAGCTATTGGTGCACACAGTTTCGTTTATGAGTAGCCTTTGTGCTTTGTTTCTCGTGGTCATTTCTTGGCCTGTTCCTTGTAGCTGGACATTGTAGTATCTAAGACGCCCCGCTATCTGGGAATAGCATGCACGAAGTTCTCTATGCTTACGACTCCCCCCCCCCCCCCCTTTTCTTTTTTCTTCTGATGCGACATCAAAACACCGCTCTTTTCCTAACTTTCCTGATTATGCAACTCGGTGGCATCGTCTTTCTACATGGGACGAAGACATCCTCCTGTTTTCTCAATGATTGGAATTAAAAAAAAACAATGAAAATTAAGATCTCTTGCTTCGCGCAGTCCATGAGCAAAGAAAGACACAGTCCCTTATGCAGTCACTGATAAGAGTACTCGAACGCGAAAGCCATCTTTTTCTTGTCCTTTCTCTTCGCAGTCGATTGTATTCATGCCCCCGATGCTTTCTGCACCTAATATGTTTTCGCACTGCCTCGATGACCGGAGGCATTGCAACTATATGACCGCAATGTGATTGCAAA